>NC_028451.1:26472506-26561137 GCF_000263155.2 Setaria italica | reverse complement strand
ATCTGAGTCCATCATTGAATTCGCTCGCGTGGTGATATTATATTTTTATTGTGAAACATTCGAGCATGCTAATGCTGATCATCGTCTCGCATTCTACTTGAATTGGAACAGGAGTTCCAGGATTCAACACCGCAACCTGGATTTGGGTAGTCTAAAAACTTATCTGGTGTCAAGGGGATAAAATAGGAGCCAAGGCCGGCAGGAAACAAACACAACTGGCAACCCCCCATCTTTCCCGTGTGTTGTTTTTGACACTCGGCAAACCCCCCTCTTTGCCGAGCGTTTTTTTTGACACTCGGCAAAGAGGGGGCTTTGCCGAGTGTATACAAAAAGACACTCGGCAAATTTAAAGTTTCCCGTAGTGATTGTTTTGTGCTTGTGCTGCTTAATCTTTTAAACTATCGACACGGCATTGGCAGTTGACTTAGCCTAAGTTACCTAAAATTCTTTTATAACGAAGCTCATGTCTCTATTCATTTATATTGTTAGACGATAGGGCGTGCAAAGCTCACTGAATGTTCTAGTAAACATTTATCTACCATTCCGTTATGCACATCAGAGCTGTTCTCTTGCTGCCTCCAAATTCTAGTGTGTAATCTGTGAAGGTCCATCTGAGTTAATCTGTGACATAAATTACCAGATTTATTTGCAATATCTAAATATAATACTTGAGTGTTTGCACCCTGAATGTATATTAACTCTTTATGTAACAACTGACTGTATGCACTCAAACTCTGATTTGGAAATCTGAACTCTTTATGTAATATACCTGAACTTTGAATCTTCCAGGAAAAGAACTCTGCAGTTGAATTTAATCTTTAGTTAATTACCCAAACTATCTGCCCATTTGACTGTTCTAATTCTGAGTTTCTAGCTAACTCCCCAACTATTTTCTTGAAAACGCGTGTACGAAATTTGTGAAGACAAGTTACATTCCCTAGGGAGTAGGGACTAGGGTTGTGAGATTCAACCTCCGCCCTGCAAATCAAGATGCTTATGCTGAAATCATGCCCAGGAGGCTTGACGTCTAAGAAATTTTTTCAGCTCAACAGTGATCTATCTGTAGCCATTAAGCATCCATTTTTTGTCCAAGTTATTTTGAGTGGGGAGTATTTACGAGGTAAATGTATATGGTGCAAGAGGTTTTTAGCCTATGCAATTCATTTTTAACCTTATGTAGTCCAAAAGTTTTATATCTTACCTTTTTAAGCTATGATAACCATCTCGTGTCATTCTTTCTGGTATCTTTTATTGTCTTGTACTGAACATAACAATCAAGAGTTTGACATAAAAAATGGTGTTTTTACCATTTTGTTCAAGATTGTTGTATCCTATTTGAGTGTTTTCCCTCTCAGACCTGATTTTTTGCTTCTTCTTATGTCACCAATCCAAGGCTCCTTCCTCCTCTTGCCTTGTTCTCAATCTCCGGCGAGGTATCTGAATAGATTAGGGTTCGGGGTGGGGGGTTTTGGAGATTGGGCTATGGCAAGCTTCTCCATTGCCAGCCTTAGGGAATGCCAAGGGAGGCAGGCTGGTCCACGTGGCGGGCGTGGGGTGGTGAGGCCGGTGGCAGTGGCGCTGCCGGCCTGAGCGTTGGACACCCGGTGAGCAGGGTAGAGTGGAGGTTAATGCAGGAGGCCGTCTAGGTGGCAGGGAAGACGAGCAGAAGAACGGGAGGTAGAAGATGATGGACAACCGTTTGGTATTATTTGTGTCAGTTTACCTTTTGTTTGACTAGAACTGCCAGGTCTTAATCTGATCGTTAGGAAATTCGGGTGTTAGATCCAGTTGAAACACCCGAATTCTATGACCTGTCTTTTCCCTGTATTTTGTCTGCTTCAAACACCCGGTGTCAGATGCATCTGAAACACTGGTAAATTTTCTTCTTGAAGGGAAACCTGCCCATCGAAGAAGATACTTCGACATTTTTGGGAGCTAGCGAGTACTGACGACTGAGTAATGCTCTGAATCGATATTTACATCACAAAACAAGAACCATAGAATCACTCTGACATTGAGCCGTAGTATAATTCTAGATAGCTAGTGAGTACTCGTCCTCGTGCTGTGAGCCCTCCTGGGCACGAGACGCGGGCGCAGCGGCTTCTTCATGACGACGGTGAACTCGTTCTTCTCGGCGAAGTCCACCTCGTGGCCGGGCACCTCCTGCCACTCGAACTCCCGCACCATATTGGCGACGAAGTACTCGAGGTGCAGCATGGCGACGCCGATCCCCGCGCAGATCCTGCGCCCCACGCCGAACGGCATCATCCTGATCCCCTTGGTGCCCGTCACGTCCACGCCCTCGCCGTCGCCACCCGGGAGGAACCGCTCCGGCGAGAACTCCGTCGGGTTCCTCCACTCCCGTTCGTCCCTGCTCATCTCGGCCACCATGAAGTTCACCGAGGCGCCCTTGGGGATCAGGTACCCACCGATCTCCATGTCCTCCGCGGCCTTGTGCGGCAGCACGAAGTGAGCCGGTGGGTGCTTCCGGAGGCCCTCGAGGACCACCGCCTTCAGGTACGGCATCTTGTGGACGTCCTCCTCGGAGACCTCTTCCTTGTCGTCGTCGTCGGCGGCAGCCTTGATCTCGTTGTAGAGCCTCTCCTGGATGGCTGGGTTCTTGACGAGCTCTGCCATGATCCACTGCAGCCCGGTGGATGTGGTGTCCGTCCCGGCGTCGAGGAACTCGGAGCAGAGGAGGATGATCTCGTTGTCAGTGAGCGGGCGGTCGCCATCGTCTTCGTGGAGCTTGATGTCGAGCAGGGTATCCACGTACGAATGCTCGAATGTGGTCTCCTTCCTTGGCTGGCCGCCCGGCTTCATGTTCTTGTACTCGCGCCGCGCGTCGATGAGCGGCAGGAAGAGCTCGTCGACACGCCGCCGCAGCGCGCGGGCCTTGTCGAGCCGCGCGCGGAAGAGGTGCTTGGTGACCGCCGGGAGGAAGGCGAAGACGGGCATGTTCCTAGAGCGGTAGATGAGCGCCTCCCGCTGCGCGGCGGCGATGTCGCGCACGGCGGGCTCGTCGAGGCGCTCGCCGAAGCACATGAGCACGAGGAGGCAGAACATGGCGTACTGGAACGTCTCCACGACGCGGGGCGGTGGCGCGTCGGGGCCCCCGGAGTGCTCCCCAAGCTTCTCGGCAAGCACGCGGCGCACCCAGGCGCGGGCCGGCGCGAACTGCCTCACCCGCGACGGGTGCAGCGTCTCGGCGACGAGGTTGCGCCGCAGGAGTCGCCACACGGGCCCGTAGCCGGCGCGGGAGATGGTGGCGTCGCCCTCGCCGAGGAACCCGGCCGACGCGAGCGCCGGGCGGTCCGCGAGCGCCGCGCCGGCCTCGACGAGCGCCGCGTGCGCGAGGCGGCGGTCGGCGACGAAGACGTTGAGGCGCACCCCCATGCGGAGCGCCACGACGGGGCCGTGCCGCTGGAAGAGGCGCCGCAGCAGGGGCTCGATCTCGGAGGGGGTGTTGGTGAGCCACACCACGCTGCCGAGCAGCGGCAGCGACGGCGGGCCTGGCGGGAGGCGCGGGCGCTGCTTGCCCCGCGTGCGGACGAGGAGCGCGGCGGGGAGGAGGAAGAGGAGGGCTCCGAGGAGGAGCTGCGGCGCGTCCATGGCTGGCGCTCAACGGTGGGGCATTAGCGGGAGGCGTGGTGCGATTAAGCTTCTCCAATGGCGTTTATGTACATCGCTGTAGCCGAATGGGCGAGTTGGATGTGCTTGGGGAGAAAGCAGAGTGGGGAAAGGGTGAACTCGCAACTCCTTTTCTTCACAAGCAAGAACATCACGTCACAGTGGATCCATTTTGATCGAGTCTCGCTGACGTCAGGAGTGATGAATCGTCGCCATGGGACCATACAAGCTCTGGATGGATTGCTCAGTTTAGGATTTGTTGACTGTCAACGTGCTTGTTCTTTCTTCTTTGAACAAAATTCACCAGGTAGTTTCGTGGCAATTTTCATGCGTAAATCTGCAGGTGTACATGTAGGTCTAGGAGAAGGCCTTAAACATGAACATCGGTTCCTTGGTTCGAGGATAGATCGACTTATGGCAGTTCCAATGGGACATTGATGGTAGTTTCTATACCTCTTAATTAAGCTGACAGCTCAGCAATTTGCTGATGTGGCAAAAGAGTTATTGAAGAGAGAGAGTATGGAAAGGAGAAACCATTTCTCCGCGAGGGAACGACGTCCTCATGCCGATCAACGCACGAAGAAACGATAGAAAATGCGTTGGGGAGAAACTACTGGTTTCTCTCCGGATCCGGTGCGCAGGCTGGGCGCCGTCGCGGCCGGGCGCCCTCTTCCGCGCCCCATCTCCCCCAACCTCCCCGCCACCCTCTCCCGCACGCCCTCTCCCCCGACCTCACCGGTGCCGCAGCTGAGGCTCCTTCGCGCAGGTTGCAGTCGCCGCCGCGCTCGCGCTCGCGCTCTCGCCGCTGCCTCCTCCCCCGACGGTCTGCGCTCGCGCTCTCACAACGGGCTCACCCACCTCCCGCTGCCTCCTCCCGGACGGCCGCCGACGACGCCGCGCCCCGGCCGGACGACACCCTGGGGTCCAGGTATACGCCGGTATACGCTGTATACGCCGGTCTGCGCTCGCCTTCTCGGGCCTCCGCGCCGGGGACCTCCTCCCGCGCGCAAGGAGCAGGCAAGGCGCGGGGGCAGCAGGTTCTGGCGCGCGTCCGTGTGCGCCTGCTGAGCGTCCCACTGCCCGTCTGCAGTTGAGCACCTGCGCCACCCAAAATCTCACCAATTTCTCTGATCAACCACGTTTGCATATGGAGTAGGAGGAAGCAGCTGATCCGTCTTGGATCTTGAGGTACTTTTTTTCTCTGATGTGCTCCGTCATCTTAATCAGTCCTGCATATCTCTTCCTTTCTGATCCGATGGTTAACTTCGAGTATGGGATCAGTTGAAGACTGAGATTGTATCGAAGCTTGTAGAATCTAACCAAGGTGAAGATGGCCGCATAATTTTGCATGGAGAAACTTATTGGCAAGCTATTTGAAGCTATCACTAAGCAAAAGTCGGATCGTCATACCCAAGCAGAACGGTGCATCCATCATGGCGTCATCTGAAGATGAACTTGCTAGACGATTTCGCAGAGATCGAGAAAATGGAGATGGCGTCAGATGATCTGAAGGGCAATGTGCCACGTGCATATCTGAAGAAGGCGGATATGGCACCGGTTACGCCAGAGAAGAGTGGCAATGATCCTGCAGATAGTGTCAACTGTGCAAAGGAGGCTACATGGTTGCTTGCCACAGCTGATACACTCTTTTTAGTGCTGCATTTAAGTTTTGATTTGTGTAGAAACTGCTATAGAAATCATGGACTGTGAAGGATAGTTTCTACTCAATATTAATATTAATTGTTCCTTTTCTCTCTTGGAAACTTCATCTGGAAATTATCCATTGGGACTGCCCTTAATTTTATCTATGTCCCTCAGTCAACCCTCTTGGCCGTTGTTTGTATTTTGGCTCGGAGCCCAAACATCCTTTTGCGTATGTGAAAGGTCAAGTTTCTTTAATTTTTTTTTAACCACTGATAGGCTGAGCTAGGGATGCAAATTGTACTGGATACCTGCGGATTTCGTGCCGCTTGAAATTCTACCCATGGGAGGTATAAATTTATGTCCGCGGGGAAATTCACCCGTGGCTCCAAAATATGATATCCTAACACGGGTGGAAAACCCACTTTTAGTCTGATAGACTATCTATTCGAAACAAAAGGGGACTATCTTTAGTCCCGGGTCAGATCCAAAACTAATCAGGACTAAAGGGGCCGCCACGCACGCGGAAGCATGCGTCCCTTTAGTGTCGGTTGGTTTTGGCACTAAAGGGGGTCACGTACCCCTTTAGTACTAAAGATCTTGTTTTTAAATTCTTTTCCATATTAATGCTAATTGTTGCTTCACACACATATATACGTATACATCCTTAGCGTACACTACATACACGTATACGCTCGTATTGTATGCAAGTCGTATATATATTTCATGATAGTACTATGGGGGCGTTTGGTTCCTCGAGCTAAAGTTTAGTTCGTGTCACATCGAATATTCGGAGACTAATTAGGAGGACTAAATATGAGTTAATTATAAAACTAATTGGACAGATGGAGGCTAAACGGCGAGATGAATCTATTAAGCCTAATTAATCCATAATTAGCAAATGGTTACTGTAGCAGCACATTGTCAAATCATGGAATAATTAGGCTTAATAGATTCAGCTCGCCGTTTAGCCTTCATCTATGTAATGAGTTTTGTAAATAGTCTATATTTAATACTTCTAATTAGTATCTAAACATTCGATGTGACAGGGGATAAAAATTTAGGGGGAGGAACCAAACACCCCCTATATATATACAATTCTTAGTATATGATACACATCAAACTAGTATTTATACAATTACTATATATACAATTATTTGTCCTCTTCATTCTTAGGATCCTCCTGTCATGGTGTTGCTCGGTTCGGCTATTGAATGTCCATCGTAATAAAATTCTCCATTGGGATGTACCACCTTGTCCACCAGAAATCCTATAAGACCTTCTTGGATTGCCAAAAGCCTCTCCTTCTCCAAGTGTTTTTCTTTAATCCGCAACATCTGTAATTTGGAAATATGTGAATGTTACACGAATAATTAAATATAAGGAGCTAGAAAAGAATTAATTATTAATAGTTTTATTTTAAGTACCTCTATTTTTTCTGATATCACCTTGTCCCACACAAAATGGTTCATGTGCTCATAGACATAGTATCCACATAAATTATTGCCTAATTGCTGTCTCAAGCACTTTAGTGGGAAAAAACAAGTTATGAAATATTCGTGTTATAGAATGTACAAAATGTGCAAACTTCATATGTACCGGGAACGTTGTATTGAATGTAAGTTTTTCTTTGAATTCACCACGGTGAGTCTTACGGAATCGTTTCCATGCACTGTGAATTAAAATAATGAATGATACAGTGTTTGGTGAAAATTTATGTAACAAACTTTTGCATAGAGACATAGGTTCAGAATTATTACAAGTTTAGCATGTCTTGAATGTCTTTTTACTCCGCTGGTGGTTTCCTCAATGGATCGAACATAATAACGTTTCTTTTATCAATCATAATTACAAGTAGAATCCAGTGAAAACTGCGTACATAAATATTCATATTAGAACTAACTAACATTAATTAGGTAAGGAATAAGAAAACAAAAATAGACGGTAACCACACTTACTTAAAGTTGTATGGCAATACTATGTATTGCTTGTAATTTTCTTGCTCCAAGAAATTGTATATTGCATCCAATGTAGACTTTGGTTGATCCCGTATCTGATCGGGGTTAACGAGCGATGGATCCATGAACCAACGTTGAAGTATGATTCTCTGCGGCACCTCTGAATTAGCATCCTACATAAAATGGAAGACGAAGTTAGTTGGACGACGCACACATAAAAAATAATGATTTGAGCCAAAATTTACATATTGATAAACAGACAATTACAGAACCGAGGCGCTGATGAGAGAGACGTCAAGTGCATCCTGATGGTACACTTCATATATATCCTTGAATTGCAACCAAGGAGTTTCTCACCTTCATCGAAAAAATCAATCGGTTTAACATGAACCTTTCCTTGGCCGACTACTCCATGTACCATTGATGGAATTCATACATTTTCGTAGAGAGCTCTCGTACCAATTGATGCCTTACTAGAGGCTTGCCTACCTCAAAGGGCTATTTAGATACAATCTTTTTTGGAGCTGGCAGTTCAGCTTGCCCTAGAACTTCAGCAAGTGACAGACTTGTATCTTCCATAAACGTAATGACTTGGATTTGTTGTTCTAAGAGTATTGCTGCTGTAGCTTGAGCGTCTTTATCTGCTTGCTCCCCGAGCTGGGGGACAGTACGACTGGAAGACGACTCTCCTTATTTTCTCTTTTGATAAGACTTAACTAATGAACGCTCGTAGTTTGATAGTAAAGTCTTCTTTACTTCTTTTTTCATTCCAATAAAAAACTTTAACTTCGCTGGATCTACTAGCTTTGGCTCCATCTCCTCTACTTTTCTTTTTGCAGCTTTTTTCCCAAACCACTCCCTTACATATGCTTGCGATGCCTCCTGCAATTCCTTAGGAGTCATATCGCCTAGTAGCTTCTGAATGGATTCAGACTTCTTTGTTTTCTTAACAGGTTCTTTTGCCTTTGGTTGCCTTGGCTTGGAAGGTGGTGGTCACAACTTCTTGAGAGGTGCTGCAGGTTCGTTGCTCGCGCTAGAGTTTAGTCCCGACGACGGTGATCTCGGAGGGGTGTTTTGGTCGTAGTTGCTCGCACCACCAGGATTCGATGGAGATGGAGACGGTGATCGAGCAGGATGTGACAATCCCGGTGGTGATGATGGTCTTGGAGGTGGATGTGCTGGAGATGACGGTCTTGAGTTCTAAGGAGATGGTGGCTGAGGGGGATCTATGGGGAGCAATGATGCCTCCTTGGTAGGGATGATGATGTAGCATTTGCATCATAGAATGATACCATGAAGTGCTCTCCTAGTGTCCTTTCCCCATCACCTCCCCTGGAGGTCGAGCTCTAGGCCTTCATATTGACTATCACAAATCTGCTCTAGGCCAACGCTGGAGTAGCCAGGTGGAATCTCCATGCCATGGCTTGTCTGTCCTGGCAGGATAGGTAAAGCACTTCCGTACGCCACCTGTACATATAGGAGAAATAAAGAAGTTATTAAACTCTCAAGCCATGGATCAATTGAGATAATTACATAAATTATATATATGTATACCTTAATAGTGATGTTGCCAAATGGTCTATACAACTCACATGAGGTGGGCTGAGTGATGTCATCCATAGGGTACCGTTGGTTGTCCTGCGCAACCACGGGTAATCTTGGCATATTCTCATTAGGGACCCCTGTGGAAGCACAACTGCTTCGATGTTGAGAAGGGCTGACGATGACGTTGGGATCCAGCAGTGCTCCAGATTGGGCCATCTCAGTAACTACCAGGGCCACTCGCTGATTAATTTCTTACTGCATTCTTACTTCTTGTGAATTCACTTTAGCTTCTAACATGCGCCACAAGCTCTTCTCTTGTTGTTCCTTTCTTCTCTTTCAGCTTGTGTACGTGTCGATGTCCCTACAGAAAGCAAACTTCCACGGAACGACCCCGAAGCCTTGGCAACATCCTGGGTTTTCGGGACTCCCGAGTGCCAAAGTAAGCTCATCATTCTCTCTATCAACCTTCAACTTTCCTGCTTTAGCATCTTCAATGTTTTCGATAAGCCTGAGGGCCTTTTGACGTATTGTTTCGTTGAACATTAGTGTCCCATCCTCTTGGCTCAGGTTGCCTCCATGAGCGTAATACCAATTCTTCGATCGATCGGGCTAGTCAATAGTTGCTGGTACGATACCTCGATCAAATAGGTCTTGTTCCATATTTTTCCATTTGGGAATTGCACTCATGTAACCATCTCGCCCTAAAAGATGATGGTACTCCTTCTTCTGGGCATTGGTTGAGTTAACACGAACCTTGTTCGCACTACCTTCACTCATCTTGTATTCTAGAAATGAGTTCTAGTGGTCCCTTAACTTTGGCCAGTCATTAAAATCTAGAGTTTTGCCCTTCTTGATAAAGTTGGCATCCAGATTCTTCTTTAAGGTCTGGAATTGGGTTGCCGTCTTCTTCAACGTCCAGTCTTTCACAACTTTTTCTTTAACACTATCAAGAAGTGTGAAGTGTTTCTTAACATCTTCCCACAACATATCCTTCTGTGTTTGCGGGAGCACGTATGGATCATTTTATTTACCGTTCCATTCTCTAATGCTACAATAGCCCCGTATTGACTCACGAACTTTCTAGCCACATTTTCGGGAGCAATTGGCTGGCCCTCTTCTGTCACTTCGGTGATGTGAAGCCTTATCTCCGTTATCTTTGTACCACCTCGCGGCTTATTTCACTTCATCGATCCAGAGGGCTAACAGTTCAAGATTCATTAATTAGTATATAGTAATAATGAATATGAAATTATAGATGAATTAAAATAATAAAAATGATATATACCTCACCGGAACCTTCCATCATGGCAAGGTTTTGTTCTGCATTGTCATCAACGCCATGCTCGGGCTCATCATTGCCATCACCGGGCATGTTGAGGAACATGTCCGCCTGGCTACCCTCATCCTCGGTGTATGTTCTTGGAACATTGGAGCCACAACCACCAGCAATGATATACTCTATTATATACCTTGCATCCTCTTCGTCTCCCATCTCAACTAATAATGACATTAGTTAAACACACACGTAATCATAGATACATTAAATTATAAATTGAATCAAGTAGTACAATTAATGTATAAACATGAAATCATAGAACGTACAAAAGAAACTTGTGAAATATACACATGAAATATAATTGAAACCCATTAATGAGGAAGGATAAACCTTCATAGTAAGCCTCTAATAAGATACTTGCGAAATATACCATTGCTTACATCCAAACATTAAAATTTTCTTACCTGCTGTTGAAATTTGAAATACAAGATACTGGGAATTGAAATGCCTCTAATAAGATTCCTCACAGTAAGCCCTGAGATAACTACAAGTGAAAGCATGTTACGTACTAGAACTTTGATCGACCATAAATTCATAAAATATCTAATATTTGGACATTGATGCCAAAAAAGCCAAGTGAATGACTGTTTATTTTCTAAATGACCTTTTATTCACATTAACTACCAATGAGTTTCAAAAATCAATATCACACTAATGACATATACAATTAAAAGAAACTTGAGAAAAATTGTGAAGTATACAATTTTTCTAAGTATACATACTAATGACACATACAATATCATACATGTATATACAATTAAAAGAAACTTGTGAAATATACTATTTTTCTAAGTATACATACTAATGACATATACAATATCATACATGTATATACAATTAAAAGAAACTTGTGAAATATACTATTTTTCTAAGTATTTAAACTAATTTGTACAATTGTCCTAAGTATTTAAACTACTAATTTGTACCAATTTTTCTAAGTATTTAAACTAATTTGTACAATTTTTCTAAGTATTTAAACTAGTTCATACTAATTTTCTAAGGATTAAAAGTAATTTATACAAATTACACATTAAAAATAGTAAAAAAATGGCGTTTGTGTCAGCAAGCCCCAGTGTGGGGGGGGGGGGGAGGGGGGGCCGGTGCCTTGGGGGCTGGCGTGTGCGGACGGCGGCCGGGGTGCGGACAGCGGGACAGCGGCTAGGGCATGCGGCGGGGCGACTGGACGGTAGATGCGGTGCGGACGGCGAAGGGGCACGAAGGTGGATGGGGTGCGGGCGGACAGGGTGTGGAGGCGAAATGTGGCGGTAGCGACAGATGCACGGATGGCGGTGTGGTGGCGGCGCGCGAGGGAGGGTCGTGGGAGGGTGCTAGGGAGACGAAGTGAGGAGGAGATGAGGCAGGGGAGAAGGAGGCGGATGCTTTAAACCCCCCTAGTCCCGGGTTGACTTTGCAATCGGCACTAAAGGCCTTTAGTCTTGGTTGCAAATTCAAATCGGGACTAAACGGGGGCCTTTAGTCCCGGTTCCAAATTCCAACCGGGACTAAAGGCTACTTTTCATGTGGGAGATGAAAAAGCACCCTTTAGTCCCGGTTGAAATTCGCAACCGGGATTAAAGGCCCCTCTTTCATTTCCTGCTGCTTTTGTAATTTTAATTTATATTGCACTGGTTTTGTTAAAGAAAAATAGAAACTTTACATATTTTGAACATGCAAAAATATATTAAATTAGTAAGTATATTTAAAATAAGTTTGAATTGGTCATTAATTCTATACTAGTTGATTAAGTTTCTAAAGTAATTGTTTTAATGCATCACTATCATCAACAAACTCTTCAATTAAATAATTTCAATGCGCAAAAAATGCAATTGATGTATGTGGTTAAGTTAACATTGTTTATTTTTATCAAATAAATGTTCACCATAGAGCATTACAATATAATTCAAAGGTTCTGATGGCCATAGAGCATTGCATAAAGGTGCAACATATTTAGTGCTTTATAATGTAACATTAAAAAACTTCTTCTGGACAAAAGTTCCTTGGTCATGATCGTGGTGTAAGTAAGGAGCTTCTTCTTTGGCTAGCATGATGCTTGGGTCATCTTCGACAGCGAATAGAGGCATGCCATCAAACTGATCATAATCATTCTGACTGGTCTGTTTTGTCCTTGACTCCCACAAATTTTCTTTTACCTGGAAGAACTATGTGGCGCTTTGGCTCCCATAGTTTTTCTTTATCTTCAGAATTTTTCTTGGGTTTGCTAGACATGTCCTTCACATATAAAATCTAATGCAGATCATTGGCAAGGATGAATGGTTCATCATTGTATCCAGTCTTAGTCAGGTCCACTGTTGTCATTCCATACTGATCTTTTGTTACGCCACCTCCAGTCAGCTTCACCCATTGGCAATGAAACAGAGGGATGTTCAGTGGTCCATATTCGAGTTCCCAGATCTCCTTTATGAAACCATAACATGAGTCCTTGCTCCTGTTGTTATCTATAGCATCTACGGACACCACTATTTTGGTTGGTGCCTTTTTGCTATTGGGCTCTCGTATAAAATGTATAACCATTCATCTCGTAACCTTGGAATTTCACTATTGTGCTAGAAGGTCCCCTAGCTAACCAAGCGAGTTGTTCGTGAATTCTGGATTTACCCATAAGGTGTTGACGCAACCAAGAGGGATGAAGAAATACTTTAAATCCCTGTTGATTAAAAATGTGGTGAAAGAACCCATCTCAGACTATGACCGCTCAATCACAAAGTCATATCAGAAGAAAAAAAGATCATGATCCACCATTCCCTAGCTTGGAGAACAATCTCAACAATCAATTGATATGCTCATAGTGCTTTCAAAAGAATATGAGATTCTAGCTGAATGGATTGCACAATGAAACTCACAAAATAGCAACTCGTAGGGGCGAACGATAACCAAACTCACCTAGGTGCTGCTAAATGGGAGTTTAAGTTGGGGAAACCTTTTGTGTGGCCACAGTTGGTGGATCACCTACTAACAAAAATGTATGCATTTCATAAATGGATTGAGTTTGAAAGTCTTCATTACTTGTATCATGCATTTCACCTACCAGACGCCCTTGACAAGTCCCTCAGTAGTGCACAGGTTCTGTAAGTGTTTGCTCTAATTTCTACATCCTAGCTCCTACATTAATTGTGCGTCGTCTCATCCCCTCTTTTATTTTGTATGATGCAGAATGGAGATTCAATACTACCGAAGAAAACAATACTATCATCTTAGCTTCATGGACCCGCATGTTATAAATGAGGAATGCTTAATGAAATGGCCAAATCGGACCATGAAGACTATTTTCAACTTCATGGATAAACAACATCACACACAATACATACTTTTGCCATACAACTTTCAGTGAGTCATTTATCCTTTTTTTCATCCGTTCAAGTTTGCGTGTGTATACGTATATGAACATGTTCCACTGGATACTACTTGTTATTGAGATTGATTGTAGCCATGTCATAGTGGTTGTCCCGAAGAGGAAACCAAAATCAGAGTACCAAAACCTTATAGACGCGCTTAACAGGGTATGGGCTCGCTTAAAAAAAACACCCAGAATCGTTCAAGGAACAACTTCATATCAGGGATAACTTCCTGGTATGAATTCAATTTGGACATCTAGTGCATGTCATTTCCTTAAAAACCATGACTACTTAAATATATCATAACTCCTTTTTCCATATTTAGTGTTTGAGGCAGGAGGATGGAAATAACTTATGTGGATACTACTTTTGTAAGTTCATCCACGACTTTGTAGGTTCCAAGCAAATAACGGACCGTGAAAACCAAGTACGTAAACACAATTCATAACAATTCAATATTTTTCACTATGCACATATATTGGTTTAAAATGATGATGTTAATTTGCATGTAACAGATTTCTGAAATGAGAGAAGATCTCATTGCCTTAGAACGACTCAAGGCAATTCAAGATCAACTGTGGATTTGTTTTGGAGGAGGTCGTAAATCCAAAGAAAGAATTTTATTACGATTGAACGAGTGTGGGTCGACTTCATCCAATTAGGGACTCGGATGACGACGCGTAGTGCATATGCGGAATACTTGTAATATTTGAAGTGTATATAAATTGTATAAATATAATATATGTATACTATATACTAGATCTATATATATTAGCGTAATATTGCTACTATACACAAACGAATATTGTACACTTATACGAATACTAACTAACCCATGAATTAAAATGAAAGGAAAACAAAAGAAATAAATAACTATTTAGTACCAGTTGGTAAGTAACTGTCGTCTGCAACAGCACGTCATCTACAACAGCATGGCATGACTTGCAGTTTAGTACCGGTTGATACTACCGACTAATACTAAATGGTCCATTTAGTACCGGGTATTTTGACTATTACTAAATGGGCATATAGTACCGAACAAGCGGTACCAGTCAGACGTCCGGTACTAAAGGAGGTTACCGACCGGTACTTAGAGGTCGATAGTGCAGTAGTGTTCTCTCCCTAAACTAAGAATTTCGGATTTGGGCTCAAAGGATGTGAAAGAGTAGGACCCACGAGAGAAACTAAAACTTAACAAAAAAACAGCTCATTGCCTTCTCTTCTATTCCGTCCCTGCCGTTGTAGATAATGAGAAACCAAGGAGGGTCATGGCGTTAGAAGTGGGGATTTATCACGTGGAAGTGGAACAGAGCTTTACGTTGAGCTAGCGCAGCGCCGTTGAGGCCGGGAGACGGTGACGACGACCACAACAACAGGAGGAAATTAAAGAGTCCGTCGAGGAACGAAGTACGTGAAGCAAGCTTCGTTCCGGCGGGAGGGACGGGCTCTGGCGGCGCGGGGATGCTCCCGTGAGGCCGCCGCGATAACAACGGGTAGAGGCGTTAGGTTCAGAAAAATATTGTTTTTGTAAAGGCACAAAGGTCAAGCAGCAAAAACTGCTGGAATAGCTCAGTTGGTTAGAGCGTGTGGCTGTTAACCACAAGGTCGGAGGTTCAAGCCCTCCTTCTAGCGGATATTTTTTCGCATTATTATTTTTTTCTGAATGTAATTCTTTCTCAGCCCTCCTTCTAGCGGATATTTTTTCGCATTATTATTTTTTTCTGAATGTAATTCTTTCTCTTGTACATGCTGTACATCATATTTCAAGTTACCTTTTAGTTCTTTTCAAATATATAATGCATATTTTACATCATATTTGAAATTAAATCATGTTCATCATATTATGGAGTTGCCTATAGCAAGATGTTTATAGTACAGGGCCTTGGAAGCTTGCGCAGGTACCAGTAGGCCGTCATCATCTCATACTATGATGATGTTTTCCCATTTTTTTGCATACAAGAAGGAAACAAATGTAGAACCAATGTTTAAGAAAATGGAGACCTGGTTTTAACCAAAATGCTTTGAGTGTACATATATATTCCCATATCATGTATATGGAGAAGAATTGTACACCTATGATTCTGCTTTACACTTTGAACCAATCTGTTCTAACCACCTAGCAGGTTGATCTATATATGCGCATCCACATCAAAAGAAAAATAAACGCTGTGTGAAAATAAAATAAACTCAAGTAACGAAATAGCTAGCCCACAACCGCTAAAGGGATCTTTAGACCCGGTTGGTAACACAAACCGAGACTAAAGAGTTCCCACGAGTTAATACGAAAGGATTGAATCCCCTATATAGACAAATATGCTGTATAGGTGGGATGGTAAGTAAGCTACGTGTGAGGCTTGAGGTCATGGGTTCGAATCCCACGCACTGCGCGTGTATATTTCACGTGAACTAATAATAAAAATCCCCTAGCTACACACACCTGGCAGCTTCGGATATCATGGCATTGACCATCCCTATCAAAAATAGGTCACGCTGCAGGGGATAATAGCACACCAGGCTGCCCAAGTCAGAATTTGCTTCTCAGCCATCTCCATTCTCCACCTTGGCAACCCATACACGGCTCCCTCAACATTCTGACGTGCACCAAGATCATTTGGCCTCATTATCTTCAATTCACCACCATCGCGTGATATACCCTTTCAGAACCTTGCCAATTGTGAATTGTGATGTTGTTGACTACTATGATGATGACGATGATGATATTATGGTGATATAAATACTACTTTGTGTTCGAGATGATGATATATGTCATAGAGATGGATCAGGGGGATTGGGCGCTGGCTCAATTTTGGGGTGGAGGTGACGGATTGGGGCGGCAGTGCCATGTGAATTTTTCTCTGAGTTTGTGTCCAACCTAACAGATCTGTATCTATTTTCTCCGTTCATTTGATCTACTACTAACAAAAGAAATTTGTTTTCCCTATGTGTTCTGGAAACACACAGGATAATGCTCAAATTCCCCTGTGTCTTTGGATATTTTCCTGTGCATATATCCATAACCGACACGATAATACGTCTCCCTGTGAGTACTATGATACCCACAGTCCAGAGTGAATTACTATGGAAGGACTGGACATATGGTCTAAACGGATTTGTTTAGGATAACTAAATTATTTATCTTTGGTGTAAGCACATACAATGATCTGTTTATGCCAGGGAACGAGTGAATAAAATGTAGATACGTGTAAGTACACCTAATTCAGGTTCATCTTGTGCGGAACGTGTAGGTTGATTTGTTCATGAATTCTTGAAGCAAAGAGCCAAAGACAAACAGGCGTGTCAACGAAGGTCGAAACCAGGGAGCCTGACGACGTATGTAGTACGAACGGTAAGTTATAATCCTTTTGATACTGTACTCAACCGAAAGCATATAGTAGCAAGACTTCACTGATGAGTGATAAGGACCCAGTCTCTCTTGAGAGCATGAAAACGTTACTCCCCTTCATCTCAAATTGTATGTCATTTTTGCATTCTAGATTCATAGTTTTGAGAAATACTTTATATCTAAATTAATGGTAAAAATTACGAATCTACAATTTGAAATGGAGGGAGTATATCACAGTATAGATAATTATTAGGAGGCCAAATATTGATGTTCAACATAACCCCGAGGTACCTTGACAGACATATGCATCACTGAAAATCCATAAGCATAACTGTATAGGGCACTCTGATCACTAACTAAAATCATACTGCTCTGATCCGATCCATTCCATATCGAAAAATCACATTGCTCTGATCCGATCCATTCCATATCGAAAAATCACATTGCTCTGCTCCGATCCACCACATACCGAGAAATACCGAAAAATCAAATTGATAACTAAGAACCAAATACGAATAATAATTGTCAAACTGGGATGATGGATGTTTCTTGATTCTCTTAGAATCAAAAGAATAAAAAATGTATATGTACAAATGCAAAAATGGGCATCCCAGCCCTTATCAATGAGGTACAGGTATTACTTCAGCAAGGCCTCAAGATTATTGTTGTCAAAATCCATGGTAGGGGCGATGCTCAGCGGCGGGGCACGGCACGGCACGGCACGACAGAGAGGCGGCAAACGGCACGGCAGAGAGGCGGAGATGGTGCAGAATGACCGGGCGAGAGGCAGCAAATAGGGCACACGGGGGCTCGGGTGCTCGCCCTTTATAGGGCGCAGGGGGTGGCACCGGCGTGCTGGGAACGCACGCCCAGGAGGCTAGTGGCGGCGGCGTGCAGCCTAGCAGTGGCGCCATCGCCCGATGGGCTTTGACGTGCTGGAGCGGGTCGGGCCCAAGGCTCGGCCCAAAGGGATAGAGAAGGTTTCTTTTTTAGAATTCATTTCCCGGGTAAATAAAAATCCAGAAAATCTAGATAATTCATTTAAACCACGAAAAATACTCTGAAAATCCTAAAAATTCGAGAAAAATTCCTAGAGATAGATTGGGACAAGATCAATCCAAATAAAATACTTGGAGATCATGAAAAGGATTATAGAGCCTTCCAAAAATTTGATTTAGCTCTTAGATAATGAGAATAAATTTCAGGAAAAGCTGGAAAATCCCAGAAGGGTGTGGACATCGTCTAAGGGCGCGTTTGGTTGGTCGCACGAGGCTCATCCAGGCTCCAGCGATGCATGTTGCCGTTGATTGGTTGCCTGCATGTTGGCCAGAGCCTGGCTCGGCGCATGCAAAAGGCACCGGTGAGCCTGGCTCCCGGGAAACGAAAATGAAATCCGTTTCTCGCCGGCCAGGCTCACTGGATGCAGGCAGCTGCTAGCTAATCATGATATTTAATAGGTGATTAGCATATATTAAGTGAGATTAGTGTTTTTTAAAAGTGATTAAGATTTAATGAGGTAAAGTAAGAACTATTAAAATATTTTACACAATATAAATATCATAATGATACTTGGTTGTAATATTTTATCTCATGCAATATATTCTCATGCGAGCAACCAAACAACTTCTATTCACGACCTGACTAGATTAATGCGTGCAACCAAACAAACTCATGTTGCATTCATTGAGCCTGGCTAGCGGGAGCCTGGCTCCCAGGTACGAGCCAGGCTAGCCTCAGCAACGAACCAAACGCGCCCTAAATGCATTTTTGAAACTTTTGCACTCATGAAACACCAAAATACATTAGCATAAATGCACACACAAAGAACACTTTATTTAATTCAGAAAAACAACCAATTATTTTTCCTATACTAATTTTCCTGTCAAAAAAATAAATGTTGCGAAATTTTTTGAAATTATGAGAAAATTATTATTTAATTATTCCTTTTTTATCACATCCTGAAATTCAAAATTTTCAGGGTGTGACAATAACATTTCCAACGAGTACTTATACAGCCTAAATTGACTCCATATGAGGACCTTATGCATGTTTTTGTGCGGGTCTGTCTGGTGGCATGGAACCAAGTCCGAGTTGACTTCAACTTCCCTTATCTTCTTTCCCTGTGTTTTGATCATCATGAGTCTGAGTTGAACATGCCAAGGAGGTCTCCCACGTCCTAGGAAGGTCCTAAAACATATAGATATATACTTAGCATGCCTTATAAACCCTGAACTCCTGGTATAAAGAACCATCGCGCGTTGCCCTAGACAGCTTATACATCTTATGCTAAAATTGTCATATCTCCTTGTAGAATGATCCAAATCATGCATCGTTTGATTTGTTGGAAAGAAGACATCATTTCTTTGCAAATATGCTACCTTGCATCATAGAATCTTCTAAGTTGATGCAGATTTCATGTTCATCTTGATGGACAGAACTGTTGCATGTGTTATACATGCGTGCTCGTACCTCCCTCGCCTCCCGCTAAGCCCACCATTGATACATGCATGTCCAAGATTCCTTAACATCTGATATGAACAATATGACATAACAAATATGAGGTAGTATCATATTCTTATGAATTAAATATTCATATTCAGTTTGGAAAGAAGTCACCTTTTGACACTTTTCAGCTCTTTTGGAGAGTTCATTCTCTATGTATGTACTTGAAGCATTCACAAAATCTAATGCAATAGAATTTCTTGGAATATCTGCATCAATGCTGCTCCCAGCTCTGCTCTAGTGTGACTCGTGCGTCTTCCTTCGAACGGTTCCGCTCAAGGAGGGTGCGTAGGTCTTGCTGCTCGGAGCGGGGGGGGGGGGAAGACATGATGGTCCTCCGGGACTGGCTAAGGGATGGATGGTGGGCCGAACCGGAGCCACAACTGGTTTGGCCGCGTGAGCTTTCATCTAACTTGTAAGGAGCTTGAGCCTTGCCCATTAGTTTGGCCAGATCTTCCAACCATTGCCCCTCCGAGATCTCGACCCCAGCCTCCACTGGTGGGTGCTAGAGGAGGGCTTAGGTGGCTACCAGAGCGTCTCCTGGCAGCAGATTGTCAAAATCATGGTGGCAGCAGGCACGGGAGCCGTGCTGGCAGGCTGCTGCCTTAGCGCACTTATTCGCCTCCTTCTGGAAGCGAGTGACCCAACCCACGACGGAGACTGTCCGGTCGGAGACCGAGTGAGGAGTGTTGATGCGCGGCGGTGCTGAAGCCATGACGTTCGGCCACCGCGGAGCAGGGATAGGCGGTGCTGCCTGCGACGCTACTACCCATCGGTGGGGCGTTTCCTACCCCCCACTGGTTTCACCATCTGAGTCCTTGTGGTGAGCCCGGTGATGATCGAAATGGCTCCCTATTGCCCCTGCGCAGATGGGAAGCTTCAAATCTCAACACACCACTATCCCCCTACTTGGCGCGCCAGCTGACGGTGGTCGAGCACCAAGAGCGGGGATTCGAAGGACCCCCCCTTTTAGAGATCCGGCTTGGGGGTTAGTTCATGCGTAGGGATTCGAGAGGCGTTTAGGGGAGTTAGTATATGATTTTGCTAGGAGAGATTTTAGACAGGTTCAGGCCGCTCATAAGCGTAATACCTAACGTCCAGTGTGTTGTGTTGCTAGAGTTGAAGTGAACTGGATTTCTATAAGGAGAAATCCGACTCCTTATATCCTCGTAATAGTCCATGGATCAGTAGCTATCACATATAGAACTCATTTGAGCATAAATATCACATCCATACCACGATAACAGTACGATTTAGTTTATTACATCCTAGAATGTGAGAGTACGATATGGTACATGCGCCTTGGGCAAAATGCATGAATAAAACCAACACAGCGATAGCTAGCTCCTGGAAGCGTCTCCATCTTCACGACCATCTCCATAGGCGCTCAAGAACGTAGCACTACAACCCTCAGTCGTACCAACTGTCGTAGTTGTTGTTGAAGTCAGACTCATAACCTGCAAGCTCACGAGCTGTCCCCAAGGATTGGGATAGGTCCACGTCACCATCCGTATGCAAGCTTTAAGTAGCCTAGTGCTAGTGGTAGAAAATGTAGTCAAGGAATAGGCTTGGGTTTCCTATGCAGCAGCAAGCATAAAGATAAACTCCATAACCATCATCCCAATCTCTCAGCACATCGGGTACACCTGCCCCAACAGGTTCCCTATCACCAACATCCTATCTCCATATTAGGAACGAGGCGAAAACTCCTTGTCTTCTCCTCTCAACAACTATAGCCGGATCCTAAAGGGAAAGGGAGCAACTTCCCTTCTTCCCGACTGCAGTTGCAACTCACAACACACAAGTAGGTATAAGGGGGAGGTAGAGATTTCCCAAAAAATAATGGAGAGCCGTCGCGACACAGGGTTGTCCATGACCGAGGACGCGGCTATACGTATAGTTTTAACTCTGCATAGTGTGTACACTTGGACCCATCTCGGAGTAAGACCAAACGGTCCATCGACCGAGAGAACGTCACCCTACTGGGTGAAGAACTTGGGAGTTACGATACCATCCTGCATTCGGGCTCGAATGCGATCCCCCACAGAGGACCACCCCGTAACTGTGAAGCACTCCCACCGGGGCCAATCGAGGGCAAAAGCAAATCAGGGGGCAACAGGTCAGCACCACTCTCCCCTGCACTAATACAGTATCCTATGACAAGTATGATACCGTACTTGCCAGTCTTGACCCAAGCCTAGACCCATAATTCGGCGGGTGGCATGCACATTTAACATATTCTCGTGAAGCATGGCGACCCACTCGGTTTCATACTAGGGTGAGCTCCTAACTCCCAAAAGCGTCTCCATGACGTGGTCCGCAACACCCCCAAATCCTATGCTCCTCAATAGTGTACTTGCAACAAGTACAAAATAGGGAATGTCCGAGAATGGACCCTAAGCCCCCAATCCGAAGATTGGGTTGTGTAAAGCTCACCCCTGTCAAGTATCCTAAAAACACTTTCTCCTACGATTTTAATCCCACACACACCAATAATCCTAATCACAATATCCCATACACGTGCAAGCATCACACATCGCATATATAAGTAGTATAGTAGTAGGTCAAACAAGGATATAAGGCCTAAAGAAGGCTATGCAAGGTTCATCATCATCATGCGAGGAATAAATTGCTAGCATACTAATTTAGCAATGCCTAATGGGTATTCGAATCGAATGGGCATGAACCTAAGTAGTCTTCCTCCTCGTAGTAGTCCTTGAGTAGCTCCAGCTCCGGGTTCAGCTACGAGTCTCCGGCAGCTCCTAATTACACAATTACCATAATTACAAAATGTCTAGTTGCAAAGTAACTCCAAAAGAGATCCAAAGAAGAACCAAAAAAGAACAAAGCCTAGTCTAACGTGTGCTGCAAGATTTAAATTATGAAACTAGTTTCATAATTTTTGGAATTAGAATGTCTTAGTTATGACTTTTTGAAGTTGTATACATTTTTCGGTACTTTAATTTGGTAGGCGAAACCAAGAAACAAAGAAGTTAGAAGTTAACTGGCTGTAGGCCAGCTGCAATCTGGATGCAAGCTGCCACTAAGGTTCACAGGTAGCTTTGGAAGGTTTTTAGACCGGTGGCTAAGCTGTCGCGGGGTGTTTCTTCTTTTTGGGGTAAAAACTGGAGGTTCCGACTCTGGAAATCCGGAAGTTCTGGTTTGGAATCGAAATTTCCAACTTGGGGTAAACAGATGTTCCAATTTTAGCTATCTTGGGAAGATCCCCCAGGAAAGGCTTTGGACGCTCTAGATGGTTCAGGCCTACTGATCAAATCTGGATGTTCTTGTTTGGGAACTGGAAGTTTCGATTTTCTACGGGTAGATCTCCCTCCTTAGGGAGATCTCATGGGAAAGACCTTGGGATGGTCTTGGGAAGTTTATGGTTCACAACTCGTGGGTTTGGAGTTGCTTTGGCTAAGAGTTTCTAAGGTTTCTAGAGTTACTGAGGACTAAATAAAGGAGAACCGGAAGTTCCGGTTTTGCCAAGGGTTCGGCCATGACGAGCTTTGCGCGCGCAAGAGCGTGCGGCTCATGCCTCCGCTGCGTCGAAGGTTTATCCTGGCGAGGGACAGACGGCGCGTGGTGAGGTAAAGCAGTAACGACATCGCGGGCTTGGCGGCTCTCTAGCGGGGCAGTAGCAGTCTCCTCCTCCTCTGGCGTCTTCACCCCATCTCCTGCGCCCCCTCCTTCCTCCTCCTCTTCTCCAACCGGCGGTGGGTGATGGGGAAAACCCCAAATGTGGATGAGGCTGGGAGTAGTTGGTGTGGGGGGTTCTATAAGGCAGCGTCTAGGGTTCTAGGCGGATTGGATGACTGGGGATTGTGGCCGGGTAGTGTGGCAAGCATCCACATGTGCCAACTAGAAAGTGGCGCGAGCAGCCGGCATCATGCACGGCGTGCATGTCGCTGTCGTGCACGTGCTGCGCGCGCGCGTGCCATGGGGAAGAAAGGGGAATAGTGGCATGGGTGGCTGACTTGTGGGGCCGAGCGGTCAGCGACTACAGCATGGAGGTGGTCTGGGCAGAAAACTGGAAGTTCCGATTTTTGCACCTGTCTTAGGTTGGGTTGTTAGTTAGGTGGGCTGGTGGGGTAAGCTGGGTTGGTTTGGGACTAAGTTAGGTTTGGTTAGCTTTTCTAGTTTGATTTGTATTTGAATTCCAATTCAAATACAAATCCCACCCAAACAAATCCAAATAAATTCCAAGAGAACTCCAAATATTCACACTAGCACATAATGCACCTTAGCAATTTAATTTTGTTTATAATTTAATTATAAGAATTTTGGGAAAGATTTCAAAAATTCACACCACATCACAAAATTTTTGAAATCCACATTTTTGCAAATTTAAACATCTCGTGAAAATACGGGATGTTAGAAGACTTGTCCGCCTTGTTTGTACAAGAGCCGGCCTTTTATACGCCAGGCCTAAGGGGGGACCAGTTGTGGTGAGTCTTGCATCCCAATCCATCCCTTTACATTGTGGGTGTGAACGTGGTGGCCCAATGGCCGCCCACCTTGCTACAGTTCTTCTGACGCGTCATCCACTTGCCCTGATGCCTTCTTGCCTTGGTACGCACGGCGCCGGAGCACCCCGTCAAAATCCTCTGGATGGCAATCACCACATTATACCATCTTACTTTAGTAATTCTAGCTCTTCTCAGTCCGAGCCCAGTGTCCCAGGACAGGGGGTGATGAACCTAGCTCCTGAGAACCCTCCTGGGAGGCCTTCACCTCTTCCCAGGTTTGCGAGGTGGCCCCACCTCCTGGCAGAGTTCCCGAGAGGCTTTCGCAGCCTCCCGGGTCTGCGTAGTGGGCCCACCCTTTTGGCAGAGGGCAACCAAAAGCTAGCAGGCACTCTTGACAAGAGGGCAACACCCGCCGCCTGTTGGACGGGAGGGGTGAGGCCATCAGTCCCCGAGGCATCCAGGCACGTCCCATCAACCGTAATGATGGTGTTTTTACGGGGACGGGATGCCTACTGACAAACCACCTCAACTGTCACGCCTTTTTTTCACCAGGATGCGCTATTGCTTGCTTAGCTTGGAAGCCAACTTTCTTGGGAGGCCTCCTCAGCTGCGACCCACTCCCTTTGCGTGGGCCTTCAATGGGTCCCATAATGTGGAGGCGGTATTTCCCAGGTCGTTCCTAGGCTTCGGATTCACCGAGCCCATCACCTTAATTGAGCTCTATGTGGTGGAAACCTCTTTCCGCAAGCGGACCCCACTTGTAAGTGCCTTTTCGAGGGACCCCGTTCCCTTGGCGCTGACAGTACCGGTTGGATCCCATAACCGATACTAAAGGGGGCCACGAGGGGCTCTTGGGGAACTAGCCGTTAGACCCGGTACTAATGCTCACGTTAGTACCGGGTCAAAAACTAACCAGTACTAAGCCTCCAGTAGTGCTAGTTCATCAAGAGCGCCATGGCGGAGAACTCGAGCATGTGATCATTGAGGACCACCACTTGCTTGTCGTCGCATCCCTAGAAGACGCGACCTCCCGTGTGGCCGGCGAGGTGAACTTACTCTACACACAGGAGTTAGACGCCGTCGTGGTCCAGCTTACCTTGGTGCCATCGTCCGCCGCCGTTGCTTCCACTGGTGAACACGTTAGCGGACAGGTAGCCATGCTCGATCATGGAGCCGTTCTCATGATATTCGTAGAGCACGAGGAGCACACAAAAGTTTGTCAGCATGCTGACGGCGGCGCCGCTGTTGAGCAGGAAGGCGTTGAGGATACAGATGACGCCGTCATCCGGCGGCAGGATTGCCTGGTACTACCGCGTTAGTGGCTCACAGACGACAAGACCAGGGGTCATATAGTCACCGTGGTTGTAACAGCACATGCAGCTGCAGAGATGAGGGCATTCCTTCTCAATGAGGAGGAGGAGGAGGAGGAGGAGAAGGCTGCCGCGGCCATCGACGAGCTCCCGCGGGCCGTTGTTGGAGGGTGACACAAAGTTGAGAGAGAGTTGGAGCTCACTTGAGCCATCAAATGTGGACGCCGGTGAGGGAACGAACACGGGATCCACCTCCGGCCAAAGGTGGGATCTGCCATATGCATTCGGCGTGTCAAGGTTGATGCTATAGTAGGTCCCGATAGCCCGAGGAGGGTGGAGGGATCGGAACCGGATGAGGAAGGCACCATCGTCACCGGCCATGACGTGGTACCAGTGCTTGCACGTGGCGGCGGTGCAGGCAAGGCACACGCGAGAGTCGAGGCTGAGGAATACCAGCTCAAGGAGATCATTGGTGAGGTCGTGAACGCTCGTCGCCCGCGCCATAAGCCGGTTCCGCCTCCGCTTCCAGTTCCAGGTGATCTTGGTTTGCCGTCGGATCTCCTTCCCCATCGGAGGACGACATGCGAATGATCAACACTTCATTTTTTTAAGGATTTGTATAACCATATATGGGCGAGTTGCGAGTTTGGGACTGCTCCACTCCAGGTTTTGCAACTCTGTTCCGAAATCATCTTCCTTTGATGTCAGGAAGCAGCCCGAGCACAAGCCAGGTCAGGTTAGGTGTAGGATGACTGAGATTAGCTTGTTTGTTCAGTACTGGTCTAGCTAGTTCAAATATGTGCATCGTGGTTCTGAAAAACGCTTGAACGTTTGACTTTGTATCTCGCAATCTACGTTCGTGTGTTTATTCTAATTTACATGTGGTCAGTTTCAACCAAGAGTAAACCAGTTCCAATTTAACATTTGGTGGAATGATATATTCCACTCTGATGTCATTTAAGCTGGCATAAAAAGTATGTTAACATCAGTGCAAAATCTCCAGCAATTAGTCACTGTAGCAGTCAGGTACTGTAGCTTGCGAAAAAAATCCCAACCCCAACCAAGGGTAATAGAGACTTTTCGCACCCATTCCTACAATTTCGGGAGCTGGAGTTTGCACCGTTAGCCAAACACGTTCGTAACTCCCTATTTTCCTAGAGTTGGTGGAGCAGAGCTAAAAAAAGTGGAGTTGGTGGAGTGGAGCTGTTATTTTTTTTAAAGTGGAGTAGTCCCAAACACACCCTATGAAAAGATTCAACTAGATGGAATAAGAGATCAAATCGACTTTGTTGGTACCTCTTTCTTTCAATTCCTTACCTCGTACCTGGCCCATCGAAGTCCCTGCAATGTCAATTTAGGGCCTGTTTGACTCCAACATGTTAAAGTTTAACACCCGTCACATCGGATGCTTGGATGCTAATTAGAAGTATTAAATATAGAATAATTACAAAACTAATTGCACAGTTGGAGTGTAATTCGCGAGACGAATCTATTAAGCCTAAGTAGTCCATGATTTGATAATGTGGTGCTACAGAAACCATTTGCTAATGGTGGATTAATTAGACTTAGTAGATTCGTCTCGCGAATTAGCGCAGGGTTCTGCAATTAATTTTATAATTAGCTCATATTTAGTTCTCCTAATTAGCATCCGAACATCCGATGTGACACTTTTAAAGTTTAGCACCTCGTATCCAAACACCCCCTTAGCCTACGCGTGCTGTCACGCTTTCTAGCGCACGACGTGCTACCGGCTGGGGCCCACCCACCGCCCACGGTGTCTGCTGCTCAGTTGCTGCGCTCGGGCCGGTGGATTCTACATGGACCCACCCCATGTGCTGCCCCGTGTTTTTTTTTCTTTTCAATTTTTTCTATACCAACTAAATATTGTATATATGTATAAGTTATGTTCATAAATTCTTTAACAACATTCTCTCAAAGTTACATGCATAAATTTTTTTAAGAATATTCTCTTAAAAGTTATGATAAATGTTATGCGTATAAGTTATGTATATCATGAAAGTTGTATTAAAAAATTTAACACCTAAATTGTTGTTAGGAAAGAAGTTATGCGTACAAATTGTGTGTATAGGTTACAGCTTTCTTAAAAAATAAAATTTGAAGTTATTCTTACAAATTGTTGTATACATAAATTCTGCATGCTATTAAAATTGTGCTAAAAAGTTATCTCATAAAAAGTTATATTATGGAGTCATGCATCGAAGCTATGTGTATAAATTATGATATTTCAAAAATTGAAAGTTACAGGATTTTAAACTTTTCCAAAAATAAAAGTTGCGGGATGGGAGTAGGCGGTTGGGGATCGATGGCCAGCAGGTCTCCTGGCGCGCACTAATTAGGATGCCCCTCGGAGTCCCCGCATCCCACGTCCTTGGCCAACAACTCCCCCTTTGCATAGCCTTTGAAGCAGTGCATTATTATCGGGAATATGGATGGAATGGGATTAACTATGTATAGAACGTACCGAATTCAAGCAGTATTGTTTTCCACGTTGTAATTTCACTTCGAACACAGATTCAAACATTCTGCAGATACAAACGGATAGTTCAAATTCGCATTTGGATATTTACTCAACTATAAAGATAGCATGTTAGCAATGGTTTTATAGAACAAAAGAATCATTATACTATAAGGGAATAGCATGGATGTTGGATATATGATCTGCACATTGTTGTTGCTAAATGGAATTGAATTGTGGCTGTCGAAACATTGATCTTGTTTATATTCTATTGGTTATGTGCAACATTTTTTTGCTAATTAACTTGGCAGTGTAAGCTGCCAAGAAAATTAGAATTATCTTGGCGAACATATAATGTTTTCCTTGGCGGATGATGTCCTTTTCCTTGGCTAACGAAGGCTGCCATGAAAATGTAATAACTTAGGTGTTCTGGGCTGCCAAGGAAAGGAGCTTGCTTGGCAGTCAAAGGCAGCCAAGAAAATAAGTTTGCTTGGCAGCCACGACAGCCAACAAAACAAGTTTACTTGGTAGGTGTACCTTTTTCTTGGCGCACTAAAAATTTTAACATCATCCTACGGCTAAGGAAATAATTCTTGGCAATCAGCCGTCAAGTATGTCGTTTTTCCTTGGCTCTTTATACTTGGCGGCATTTGCTTGGCGGTCAGCCGCCAAGAACAATTACCTTAACGGTAATTTTATATTCATTGACGGCTTTAGGCTGCCAAGGTAATTCACGATTCCAGTAGTAGTGTAGAACCTTGCTAAAATACACCTTATACCTCTTAGGACGTAAGAGATTTAACAAATCTAAGCCCTTGATTTTTTTTACAAAATAATTAAAGGTTACAAAATATTAAAAAACTGCTGTTTCCGTTAACCTTCCTTGGATTCACGGGAGATCAATGTTACCCTAAACGCTAAATGCTAAAACGCTAAATAGTCGGTTACTTACCGTTTAGCTCTTTATTCAGACTAAATGGCTAATTAAACAGGTTAAACAACCATTAAATGGACTAAACAGGACACAGCTAGGCACTGTGTAGCGTGTAAACGGACTAAACGGCCGTGTACGCGAAACTAACTAAGAAAACGTGCCCGTCCTAGGTATAACTTGTAACGTTTGTCATTATAAGAATTAGATTTGCTACCCAAAACATATTTATGGTGCACCAAGTTAAAGCTCAGGTTAAATTATGAACAATGCATGCTACATCCGCCATCACTGGTAGAGAATTGGCCTTTAGTCCCGGTTGGTAGGGTGCATATCTCTCGGATATCCATCTGGGATAAACTAACCGGGACAAAAGGGGGGGTCTTTAGTCCCGGGTCTTTTAACCGGGAGTAAAGGACCCCCTTTAGTCCCGGTTGGTGTCACCAACCGGGACTAAAGGGGTCCCCTTTAGTCCCGGCTCGATTCCAACCGGGACTAAATGGCGCTTGCATGGCACTGCCGTGACGCCTAAATTTTTCATGCATGCATCACGTATACGTATAGTAGTACTGCGGCCCTTTTAAGTTGTTAACCTTGTAGTTGAGATTTTTTTAGAACGAAATCAACTAGTATTTAAACGAATGGGATTTGTAATTATACAATTACTATATATATACACAATCTTTATACACAATTCATATACACAATTCAACTAGCTTAGTACAAATCGATCATAATTAGCGCGTATTATATATACAAATAAATCAAAGTATCTTCCTACGATCTTCCCGTCGTGGTGTTGCTGATCGGAGTGTCTAATTGTCGTCCATTGTAATAAAATTCTCCTCTTGGATTTACCACCTCGTCCATTATGAATCCAATGAGACCTTCACATATTGCCGCTATTCTTTCTTCCTTCAAGAGTCCTTGTTGAATATTTAACATCTATAATTTGGAAATTTGTGAATGTTACATGAACAAATACATATAAGGAGCTAGAAAATAATTAACTAGTAATATATTTATTTTACGTACTTTAAAGTTGTGCGGCGTCATCTTCGGTCCCTTGGGTCCCAAAAAACTGTGCATGTGCTCACAGATGTAGTAGCCACATAGATTATTCCCGGGTTCCTATCTTAAGCACTTCAGTGCGGAAAAAAATAAGTTATGAAATATTCGTGTTATACAACGTAATAAATGTGCAGACTTCATACGTACCGGGAAGTCTGTGTTCCATGTAAGATTTTCTTTGAATGGACCTTTGTGTGTCCTTATGAATTGTTTCCATGCGCTGCGGATTAGAATAATGAATGACATAGTGTAATAGGGATAAAATTTAGGAAATAAATTTTTGCATAGAGATAAAGGTCCAGAATTATTACAAGCCTAGCATGTCTTGCAATTCTTGGTAGTCCACCGGATCTTTCCTTAACGAATCAAAGACAGTGACGTGGCTTCTTTCAGGCTCAATTATAATAAGGATCCAGTGGAAGCTGTGTGCGTAAAATGTTCATACTATTCAAGCATTCAAACATGCTATCCTTCTCCTCCTTGCTGAGAGTGTAACTGGCAGGACGTAAGTAGTGCTGTCCATTATCTCTCTTTTCCGGATGTAGGTCATCTCGTTGCCCCATGGCTTTCAGGTCCTGTTGTGCTTCCAATGTATCTTTTGAGGTTCCATAAACACCCATGAAGCCTAGCACGTTCACGCAAAGATTCTTCGTCAGGTGCATCACGTCTATTGCGTTGCGAACCTCTAGGATTTCCCAATAAGGTAGCTCCCAAAATATTGACTTTTTCTTCCACATGGGTGCATGTCCGTTATCGTCGTTCGGAACAGGTTGGCTACCAAGTCCCTTTCCGAAGACTACATATACATCCTTCATCATCTCGAACACACGCTTTCCATTACGGTGTGTAGGTTTTTTACGATGGTCTGGTGTCCCTTTGAAATGCATCCCGCTCTTTCTCAGCTGGTGGTGAGCAGGGAGAAATCGACGATGACCCATATAGACGACCTTCTTACAGTGCTTCAAGTACATGCTGTCTGTGTCGTCTAAACAGTGGGTGCATGCCCGATATCACTTATTTGTCTGTCCTGAAAGGTTACTCAATGCAGGCCAATCGTTGATGGTTACGAACAACAGTGCTCGTAGATTAAAGATCTCTTGTCTATCCTCATCCCACACACGTACACCTTCTTCCTTCCAGAGCTGTAAAAGGTCATCAACCAACGGCCTTAGGTACACGTCAATGTCGTTGCCGGGTTGTTTTGGGCCTTGGATAAGCGCCGGCATCATAATGAACTTCCGCTTCATGCACAGCCAAGGAGGAAGGTTGAACATACAAAGGGTGACGGGCCAAGTACTATGGCCACTACTCAACTCACCGAATGGATTGAATCCATCAGTGCTTAAACCAAACCTTATGTTCCTTGCGTCACTTTCAAAGTCTGGGAATGTTCTATCAATTGATCTCCACTGTGCCCCATCTGCGGGGTGTCTCAGCATCTCATCTTCCTTACGGTCTTCTTTGTGCCATCGCATCAACTTAGCATTCGCCTTGTTCCTGAACAAGCGCTTCAAGCGTGGTATTATAGGGAAATACCACATCACCTTCGCGGGAACTCTCTTCTTGGGAGACTGCCCCTCGACATCACCAGGATCATCTCGCCTGATCTTATACCGTAGGGCTTCGCAGACGGGACAAGCATCCAATTTCTCGTATTCATCACCACGATAGAGGATACAGTCATTAGGGCATGCGTGTATCTTCTGAACATCCAATCCGAGAGGGCAAATAATCTGTTTAGCTTCATATGTTGTGGACGGTAATTCATTATTCTCGGGGAGAATCTTCTTGACAATGTTCAACATCCCCTGAAATGCCTTATCGGACACACCATTTTTTGCCTTCCATTGCACAAATTCTAGTGTCGTACCTAGTTTTTTATGGCCCTGCTCGCAACCTGGGTACAACAATTTTTGGTGATCATCTATCATGCGCTGCAACTTTGCTGCTTCCTTCTCAGTTTCGCAATCTCTGTATGCATCTCGTATCACCTGACCAAGGTCATCAGTAGGGTCATTTTCTGCAAACTCATCTTCATCAGCCTCGCCCATTGTAGTACCTGCAAAAGCTTGGCCTGCAACCCAGTCCGGAATGGTGTCATCTTCCTCCTCCTCCTCGCCATCTTCCATTACAACCCCTAGTTCACCGTGCTTGGTCCAAACCAAATAGTTAGGCATGAAACCGTATTTAAACAAGTGGCTGTGAATAGTCCCCCAGGAATCCTTTGAATACTCCTTCCTGTTATTGCATTGGAAGCATGGACAACATACGAACCCATTCTCTGGCTTGTTCGCTTTTGCCACTTCGAGAAAATAATGCAAGCCATCAATAAATGCCTTGCTCCGCCTGTCTGCATTATACATCCATTGCCGGTCCATCTGCATCGTATTACGCATGAAAATGGATTACACTTGACAATGGATTACGCGTGAAAATCGATTAAAGATCCAAACAACATGGTACAATAAAACAACATGAAGATCCAAATACACATATTTAAATTAAAGTCCCAAACAACATTATACAATACAACAAGCCATCCACTGGTTATTATCAAGGAGGATTTTAAGCATCCTTGGACGGTGAAGACGAAGGTTCCGCTGATCCAACCTCATCCTTAGGTTTATTTGTGGCGCCTGAAACGGTAGTACTAAGTGGACGTGAAACACCCGGGACTGAGGGTGGAGCATAACGACCACCAAAAGGAGGTTCATGACCCGCGGCAACAGCTTCTTCATGACGTTGCTGCAAATAACGAAGCATTGCTTTTTCCAGCGCGCTCTTTTTCTTCGGCTTATGCTGAGGGCCAACTATGATTGGAACCTTGCCATAATAGGAACCACGATCGCCCCCACCATCGCCACTTCCTCCAGTAGCAGAAGCCATCTATGTACAAAAATTATTATCTTAACACTGCATAAGTTGTTCAACTTGAAGACCGTGATCATCTCGCGAGGATGTCCTCAACTGGGCGGCACCGCACTTCGTCATTAAAGAGGTTAGATGCTACGGAAAAGGGGACACGGTCACGATGTCCGTATCCACTCTTTCTCGTAGAATCGAACCTCCTTCTTGACATACGTTGCTGCTCGGCGGAGAACATCCTCGGCGAGATGAACATGGTATGCAAGTTCAACAAGTAGCAGAAGTCATCTATGTACAAAAATTCTTTCCTTACCACTACAGAAGTTGTTGAACTTGAAGACCGTGTTCATTTCGCGAGGATGTCCTCAGCTGGGCGGCACCGCACTTTGTCATGAAAGAGGTTAGATGCTACGGAAAAGGGGACACGGTCACGATGTCCGTATTCACTCTTTCTCGTAGAATCGAACCTCCTTCTTGACATACGTTGCTACTCGGCGGAGAACATCGTCGCAGAAATGAACACGGTATGCAAGTTCAACAAGTATATGGATTTAAAAAACCATATTGAATTTGATAAGATAAACCGTCTAGACAAGGTATAGCATCATTTTTAAACCACTGAAATAATGCATACTATATATGACACATCAATCTCCCTCACATTCTAGCTCAAAATACCTCTCCATTTTTCTACTTCATCATCACATTGTAGCAAATAATCTTTCCATCTCCAAAGCATAAATCAAAGCATAACACAAGGATGAAGTAGCAAACCTTCGCAGCACTTGTTGGCTGAGTCAAATTCCCACGAAAATGAGGGAAAAAACTTCGGGCAGCACCTCCCTTGCTTGGGCACCACCGGAGTGTAGGTGAAGCTCAGCTCTCTATCAATGTGCTGGACTGGCTCGGGCTGGAGGAAGAAGAAAGTCTCTGTCTCGGGATATAGTGGGGGATGAGTTTTTATCCCGGTTAAAAACTCCAACCGAGACAAAAGGAAACACCTTTTGTCCCGGTTGGAAGTTTATCCCGGTTGGAGGATCCAACCGGGATAAAAAGGTCCCGCCACCGACGCCCCCCAGCTAGCCGTTGCAACCGGGACTAAAGGGGGGCCTTTAGTCCCGGTTGCAATTACCAACCGGGACTAATGCTCCCCTCCAAATTTCCGCACCCCGGCGCACCCCCTTTTGTCCCGGGCCAACTTTAAACCGGGATAAAAGGGGGTGGATCGAAAGTCAGTTCTCTACTAGTGCATGGAGCAATTCATCAAATTGTCACGTATACCTTCCAAGAAAGAAATACGTAGCACTAGTTACTGTATCTTTTTCTTCAAATCTATACTATATCTATCTATTTATCTATATTATAAAAATCCAACAATTGACAATAATTCCTACCTAGAGTTACCACCTCGTACTCCTCACAGAGACCCCACTTGACAGCCCTGGAGAGATACCAAAGTTTTGAGATCTTCTTTTATATATATATATATATATACACTATAAAGATCCAACAATTGAAAATAATTCCTACCTAGAGTTACCACTCGTACTTTTCACAGAGGCCCCACTTGATAGGTCGGGAGAGGTACTAAAGTTTGAAAAAGGGGTGAAAACAACTGTTTATGAAATAGTTCTGCCTTTTGAAGGCTATTTTTTTCGGCAAGAATTTTTCTTACCCACTTGTGTACCCGCGTCTAACCCCGCCCGTCAATCACGCCTCCTCTTTTTCTCTGTTTCTCGGCTTTCCTTCCCTTCCCAATCCCCATCCTGTGCAGCCCACCCCGTGACCCTTTCCCCTCCAACGAAGCAGACACCGCGGCGGTCCCATCCACCTGCAGTCGGTGTCGACAGGGGCATTCTTGATGCCCTAGACACCGAAGCCGCCAAGCCCGCCGCCCGCCTGAAGCTCCCTCTCGCCGAGCCTGCCGTCCGCTGGTTTGCTTGGGGGAGTCCTCGGCGGTTTAGCCTCGGGCCACGCGGTAAGGCTGCCGTTCGCCATCTTACGCGCGCCTTAACCAGTTCGTGTCACTGCCCCCGTCTCCTCGAGTCCGCTCGCCTTTTTCTCCCTAGCAGAGCATACGGCGCTGCCGCCGGCGCCGGCCGTGTCCTCCCTAATCTTCCAGGTAAATAGGTTGATCTGCTTCCTCCCTCTTTTCCCCCGAGCAGAGCATAAGGCCGATCCCGCATGCGGTGGTGCGCAGGTCTTCGAGAACGCGCCTGATTCCGCCTCCGCGCTCGTCACGGCTGGCTCCACCACCCGCGTTCCTGGCTTGCGGCACAGTCGCGTTCACGACGCCGCTGGCCTCGCGCACATGCCCTACCCCATCATATCGCAGCCATGCCAACGCACCCGACCCGCTGCTTCCGCTGGAGTGCAAATTCTTCGACCACCGGAACACCGACGTGGAGCCGTAGTGAGTGGCGGACGTTCTACCACAAGCAGGCTTGCCCAGCTTCCTTTCGTCAGGTGGGAGGCCACGAACGCAAGGTTTGCAAAATCCTCTTTTATTTCTCTCTTCAATTTGGCTGCTTTCCATCTTTAGCGAAAACCATCCACTTGGTTATTTTGTTCTGGCACACTCTTTGCCTTCTTTATGGTGTCTATGGATTCATGGCACCACGATTATTTTCCTCACCTAGACACATTTTTAATTTTATCAACGCTTATTTGATAAAATGCTCATGTTAAACTGTGATGCAGAGTGAGACTGAGCATGGTCCCAGGTGCATTCCCATCGCTAGATGCAGGGTTGGCTAGGTCATCAATTTTTTAGAAGGTCTTGCTATGGAGGTGTGCGATGTGCCGACGATGTGCCGGTGTGGAAAAATGTGATGCTCAGACCTGCATGCGGATTGAGATGTTGTGGTAAACTTGATACCCTTTTGTTTGTACTTATACAGTTTTCATTTATTTTGGAAAACGATCAGGACATTGGAACAGATTTAAAATTCTTGTTTGCTCAGCAGATGACTCAAATGCTCTTAATGGGATGATGATGACATTTGAAGAGTTAAGTTCAGGAGGTTCATCGATATGGAAAAATGTATATGTGGCAAAAGGGTTATGTTGAAAAAAAAGGGTACATGTAAAGGATCACAATACACTCCCGTAAAAAGCCTGCCAGATTTTAAACTCATTTTGTGACACGGTGAGTCGGTGTAGATTTTTTTTCATTGAGTCTATTTGCATAATTACTATTGGCTAATAATTGTTGATGTGATGCCAGAATGCTTAGTGCTTAATGAAAACGCACTTTAAGTGGTAAAAAGTGGAAACCATTGCATATCTTTCCTTAACCTGCAGGACTAAGTTAATTAAATCTACCGGTGTCACTATTTTTGCTTGGTTTTCTTGAGCAATGGCATTTTCCTATTTATGAAAGTTTAGTCAGGTTACATAACTTTTGCCGGTTAATTACTGTCATTTTTGGTCTGTCATGAGTGGAATTTTAGTGGAAAGCAATTGCCGGTTTGTGCTTCAGTCAAATGATGCATCTATAGGATTCCATGTTGTATAGCAAGCACATGTTTTCACATGGTGCAATTTCCCATAGCGAGCACATGTTTTCACTTAGTGCAATTTTCCTTTACACTGCTGGCTTGCATGATCCAGTTCAACAATTTGATCTCTATAATAAGTATAAACGATTGTATCTTTATTACTCCCTCCATTCTCTTTTGATAGTACTATTTCCTCTCGGCACAATAATGACCAAGGAAAACAATACTACTTATCATCATTTAATCATATCATTAATTATTTCTCATAAACAAGTGATCCATTAAAGCTTTGACTCCTTGATGCTTATGTAGCCAATCTCACGTGGAAGAATGAAGATTCACACATCAGGCCCGAAACACCCATTAAGTGGATGGATAGTTGGACTAGAATAAGACAATTAAAGAGAATTTTTTCAAATTTTAAAATATGCCTATCAAAAGAGAACGAAGTGAGTCCTACACTAGAATATCCAAATAAATAAATTTCTCTACTAGTGTTCAATTTTGCAACAATGGTGTTCCATTTTGCATCGTGTACTAGACTTTTTTAATATCTTGTACGTACAGTTTTATCATAAATATAAAATTATTAAGTAAAATTATTTAGAAATATACATATATATTTGTTTACACAAGTCGCACGTGCACTTTACTAGTGAATATATAAAGGTCACATGCATGGCAAAAATTCACCTGCATGCCACGTTAATTTATTTAGAAAGTTCAATAATTCACGTTATTTTCTCTTTCATGAAAAAGTGACACTGTTCCCCTAGTGCGCGGCCAGGCTAACATGTCACGTGTACTTTTTGCTTTTGCCACATATGCTGACGTGTTGACATGTTAGAGCAACTCCAAGAGTACTGCAGCATTTCGGATGTTAACTTATGGAGTAGCAGCTGATACTATAGATGATTATGTCTGTATTGGTGAGAGTACTGCTATTGAGAGTCTGAGAAGGTTTGTCAATGCTGTTGTTGAGGTTTTTGGAGATGAGTACTTGAGATCACCTAATGAAGATGATACTGCTAGATTACTTGCCATTGGAGAGAGTAGAGGCTTTCCTGGTATGCTTGGGTCGATTGATTGTATGCATTGGAGGTGGAAAAATTGTCCTTCGGCATGGCAAGGTATGTATACCGGGCATGTGCATGAGCCTACAATTATACTTGAAGCTGTTGCAAATAAAGATCTTTGGATTTGGCATGCTTTTTTTGGGATGCCTGGTTCCCACAACGACATCAACGTTTTGCACCGGTCTTCTTTATTTGCATGGGTAGCTGAAGGTCAAGCTCCAAAGGTGAATTATACCATTAATAACAACGAATATACAATGGGTTATTATCTTGATGATGGCATATATCCCTCGTGGGCCACAATTGTGAAGAGCATACCTGATCCACAAGGTAACAAGAAGAAATATTTTGCAACTGCCCAAGAAGCTTGTAGGAAGGACGTGGAACGAGCGTTTGGGGTTCTACAATCTCGTTTCGCTATCATTAGGGGGCCAGCTCGATTTTGGGATGAAGACACCCTCGGACAAATCATGAGAGCTTGTGTCATTATGCACAATATGATAGTTGAGGATGAGCACGATGAGGAAGATGATTTAAATTATGATGGGGTGGGAGAAAAGGTGAAGATTTCTCACGATGAAACACCTGAACTTGAGGAGTTTATTAAAAATTACAAGAATATAAGGGACAAAGATATTCACAATTAGCTTCAAGATGACGTCATCGAGCACTTGTGGCAACATCATCCAGACCTCTACAAATGATTACCTATAGTTTATAGTAATTGTAAGTTTCAATTTTTTTTGCTACTTTATAAATTTATTTGTAATTGCTAGCAGTAGTATTCATTATTTACAAATCATCATTTACAAATCATGGCAGACTAAGGTAGATGTTCATCAGCATGGTATATGCTCCATAATGCTGAACTGCGTACTGATTATGGTGGCACTGCTGTTAGATGGGGCTTAACACATCACAAAGAAAGTGCTGCAGATTGCTGTCAAGCTTGTATAGATCAGGCTAAGAGGACCAAGCCAGGAGCTTTGAAGTGCAATATTTGGGTTTACTGTCCATCTGAGTATGGATGCTACTCGCCAGACAAATACGAACACAAACATCAAGAATGTTGGTTGAAACACGACATTTTTCTACTTTGTGTAACCTGAATAACCAAGTGATAGAGTTTAGTACAAACAGTAACTGAGGAATAAAGACAGCTGATTCTTTTAATCATGATAGTTGGCTCACGATCTCAGCCCGCAAGGACATGTAGTATTTGTTTTGATCATTTGCCATGGTAATTAGGTCCATGGTCATAATCCTCTCTTCATCCCTCGTTTTCTGCAACTAGACCTCCTGGCTCCTCAACTTAAGAAGTAGTTTTTCATTTGCAACTCGATCCTGTTCAAGAGCAACTCGATCTTGTTCAAGAGCAAAAGCTTTGTTGAACCTCTCCTCTTTTTTTAGCTCTTTCTCCACATCAGCTTCTTTCTTTTGTGCCCACATATTTTCTAAGATTGCTGTCACACTTTTTTTCTTCTCTTGTAGCAGTGCTGCTTTTGCCTTCTTCTTACCAATCGGCCTTGTCAATGCATTATCCTTTAGACCTTGGACCTCACCTTGTCCTATTTCACTTGGTGAACTTGCATTCGGGTCAGCAGTTGAGCTTGTCTTTTGCTTCTTGTTAGATGTTTTACCAACAGCCAATTCATTAATTTTAGAAAGCTATTTTGGTTGTGTTCTCAGCTTATTCCAGCAATGCATGAACTGGAATGCTTTCTGATGTTCGTCTTCAGACTTGTACAAAGCACATGCCTCTGCAACCTACATGCACCACCATACAAGGAATATTCATATACGATATATAAAAATAAAATAGTCGAAACAAATCGTGGTATTGCATAGTGAGTAAGTACCTTGTCTTTCATTGTACTACCACTTTGATGCCTTAACTCAATTCGTGCTAGACATCCACAAAACTTGTTCACACATTTTTGTATGATCTCCCACCGGCGCATGAGAGAATTTATGGTACGCTTTGAGGTGCACGTCCTTTGTTCATGGAAGTAATCACAGATACGAGACCAATATTTGTCACCTTTTTGATCTTTGCCTACAACCGGATCCAAGCTTACATTCACCCACGCTGAAACCAAAACCTCATCTTTGTGGTCACTGAAATTCTTTGATCTCTTATGGTTCGGCCTCGTGGAGGGGGCTGCTGGACCAACTTCAATTGCTTGGGATTGTTGGTCAGCACATGTGTTGCTATAATAATGAGAATCCCTTAGATTGGTTTCATCCATCATCATGTTGGAAAAATATCTGTTTCCTGCAAACATCAAGTGGCAAAATCCTTCTATAGGAAAAAAAACTATAATTTTATTAGGTAAATATGGAGGCTGCACATATGAAAACTTGCTCAAGTGGCATATTTTGTCATGCCAACAAGATGGTGACTACATGCTAGGAGCCAACTAGTCAGGTAGCTAAGTCCCTGAAGGGAAGGCAATATGGGCAACAGTAAGAATTTCCAGCCAGTGGTTCAGGATCACAGCTGAAAGAAGGGAAAAACTGCAATCTACAACAAACTAAGAAAAGGTTGATTTGGGTTTGGTCTTACCATATTTACTTGCTGCTAACAGCAGAAGCAATGTTCTAAATAATAACATTATCTGCAAAGTACTTCGAGTAAAACTCTTCAGTTAATATAAAAAAATGGATTTTAGTATTTATAACTCATCTTATGACAAGCAATGAAACTGTTCGTTGTTCCTACTTCCACTTAACCACATACCCTTTAGTTTTGCTTCACAGCATAGAACCAAGTTTCTTTTCAAAGTAATACAGTTTCTTTGACCATATGCATATGATAGATCTATTCATTCACATGCCTGCAGCTCAATTATGAAGTCGACAATACAAAGCTAGTACAGAACAAAATGGCCTAAGGAATAAATTAAAGTTGCTCTAGTGGCATATTTTAACTAAGATAAATATGGAGGCAGAACAAACATATGTCGTTCAAGAGCTTATGATTCAAACCATTTAGAATTGACTACACAACATAAGAAATCCATCTTATCTCACATGGAATTGAGTTCAAGAGCTTATGATTCATACCATTCACAAATGGGTTGCCGTTGGCGGCTTGTTCGAAAGCACCAGAGGGGCCGTCGCTGGATGGGTACGGCACCACTGATAGGGAGTCCAAATCATCACTGGTAAGAGCTGCAATCGGAGGACCTTGCAGATCGCCACACATGTCACCACTACCAGGCAGGTCGAGGTCGTCGCTGCTAGCTGGACCTCTCCAAATTTCTGCTGCAGCTGTTCCATTGAGGGATGTGGTCGCCGCCGATGAGCACCACACGGCGTTGAAGCATCCCTCCACCGTGCCTTACTTGGCCCTGCCGTGGAGCCTACATCTGCACAGGCAACAAAAGGAATTTAAATATGCATTGTCATATATTTATTGAGCAGTAATTTGGTGTTTCCCTTCTCCAAAACCATACTGCTAATTTATTGGATGTACGTCATAAATTAGCAGTATGCAAATTCAAGTTCAGATTCAGCTCAAACCAAACCGAATGCAGATTCAAGTTCAGCTCATATTACTAGCCAAAGTAATCCTCAATTGAAGCTGTAAACTATTCCAACTACTCCAGGAGCTGATTACAGAGAACGAGATATTTGCATTTATATACCTAGGCACTTGCTTGATTGCTCCCAAACTGGTGCTGCACTATTACTATGATCTAAACAACTTTAGCTACCGAATCAGGGAAGAAAGATGGACTGAGGGAGAGGTACCTGCCATATATTTATTAAGCAGTAATTGGAGTTTCCCTTCTTAAAGTTTGTAGAGTGCAGAATTGTATTAGGGACAAAGCATAACTTGACAAACATCGAAAATTATGCTGCCTGACATTGCCAATGATTCAAAATAGTAGATAAGTTCAGGGATATGACATCGCCATCTACAAATCAGCACACTGACCGCATTGGCCAATTAGCACACTGAACAAACCAGCCAATCGGCACACTGACCTATTAAGTATTAACAAGCTGAAATTGGCAGCAGTTGTACACATCATTTATAAGATGTTGGAAGAGTTCAGTGTACTACAAACTATGACCACAAATATTCATGGCAGATTAAGATAGATGTTCATCAGCATGGTAGTCCTATGGGTCGCACTAATATCAGCTACAAAATGAAAGGGACTGAACAAACTTCGAGCCCATTAACATGGCAATCACAAATCAATGCAAACATTTCACAACCACCATTACAATATCAGCTCCGCAAAGAGAGTAGTCAACAAGCTGATTAGTTTCTGAATCACATTGCAAAGACACATAGCAGCACCATATATTTAGCGGTGCCCAGTTATTTTCATTCTGCAGGACTAACATACATGAATAATACAGTGCTGGCCACTTGGTTTTTACTAAAACACACTCCTTGTGTTAGACATCATGCACGCAATAAAAATAAACGAGGAGCAAATAAACAGTGAATGGAATGAATCTCCACTGCTAATGAAATGTATTTATTCTACATTAAGCGGGAGATATCGATTTTCCGCCAATAACTGCAAGTGAACAAAAGTCTCAAATTGAAGAAATTCAAGGCAAGCATTTGAGTTACTTTTTTATCAGCTCATGAATGGGTCATACGATTTTGCAAGATATAAGCAAACGATGGCCAGATTATGTGCAAATGCAGTAACTACAAACGGCAACCCTTTTCGAAGTGGTAAGGTAATGGATACAGCCAAGGATTTTAGCAAGAGAGCAAATTAACAATGAGTAGAGCTCGTACCAATCCAGTCCTCGGGTTCTTGGCGAGATGTTGAAGATTTTTTGGCCGCCGCGGGCTTTCTGCTCAGCCCGACTCGACAGGGCGCCGCCGCCCCTCACCCCTCGCAGCCGCCGGGAGAAGAGGGGCGCGCCGGAGTGGGGAGGGCCGCCGCCGCCGCCTGCTCAGCTGGCCTGATAGGGCACCGCCGCTGAGAGAGGAGGGCCACCGTTGGAGTGGGGATGGCCGCCGCCGGGAAAGGACGGACGCGCCGCCGGGAGAGGAGAGGTGCGCCGGAGTGGGGAGGGCCGCCGCTGCCGCCTCCTCAGCCGGCTCGATAGGGCGCCGCCGCCCCTCGCCCCTCGCCGCCGCCGGGAGTGGAGGGGCGCGCAGGGAGAGGAGCCTGGCCGCTGCCGCCGCCTGGAAGTCTCGAACAGATGCTGGGAGAGGAGCGCGGCAAAAAAAGAAACAAGCGCGACAGGGGGGCGCAGGAACAGATTGGGGGAAGATCTCGGGTCGCGAAAATATGTGGGAGGAGGGCATGTTTTTTGGCGTCGCTAATTTTTTGGGAAGTTTTGGGTGGACCGTTGGAGTTCATTTTTTCTCTTTTTTTTTCTAAAAAAGATTTTGGGGTAAGATTAGCAGCCTGTTGAAGTTGCTCTTAGCCTACAGAAACATCAAGGCACCTTAATTCTCATGCACATGCACGTTAGATGATGATTATAATCACGTTAGATTAGTTAGATCTAATAGATGAAAATTTTCCTTATTTATTCTATTTTTAAATAAAAATATAGAAACAAATACAATAAATATATATATTCATCTATTACCTCCTAGGAGGTATTAGAAAGCCTTTTGGAGTACCGTAGAAATTGCCTATGATTATCCAACATTTACACAAAGATGGCTGATCAAAAACAATATGTTTATTAATATATATTTCAATAAATGCATATATGAAAAAATAAAAAACTATAAGTAAAATTTATTTTGGAAGCATGGTTATGTTGATGGGCTGAGTAGGCCAAATGCGAGGCTTGAAACTTGAGGATTGGCAGGATTAAAACATTCTCCCTCCAAGACTAACAGCTTGTATGATCAAAACCAATTGTTCTTCATAAAAAAGTTTCGAAAAGCCAACCATGGTAATCATTGAAATATGAGGTGATATAGGCTTAAGGACTATGGTCCAAAACTTAACCCCTTGCTACTCATCCCAAATGTATATAATCATTTTATGTAGGGTTAGGATTTGCATTCTGAGCATCTTCCATGCTCAACATTGCGGTATTTGTGGTTTTTGGTTGAAGATGGAATACTACAAATAGGATGCTATGGTAATATTCCCTCGACACTACAAGAACACCCCTTCTAGATACGTTTTATTTTTAGGTTAGATACGCTTTATTTCATCTCTAGTGAATTATAGATACGCTTTACTAAAGCATGTCTGGAGTGTCTCCCCATGGACCGTGTCAAGAACTGTAAACACGTTTTATCAAACGTGTCTACAATTCGGAAACAACACTTTAAAAACGTATCTATGTTGCAAGTTTTGAAACTTTTTACTTAAGCGTGTTAACAACCATATGTACTGACGGGAGCATACAAAATATAGATATGTTTTCAATAGCATAGCAATCCAAGCCTAGCTACCACTATATTTTGTTGTAGTGCGACAAGTTTGCCAGCGGCACCTGGGCTAGTTCAGCTTCTGGTTGGTCGCTTCATGTGGATTGTGGAGGCCAGGTGAAACCAAGTTTGGCCTTGAATAAGATAAATATCTATTTTGAAGTATTGCTATTGATACTAATTTGTGAAAATTGTGCAAATCAACTACTGGTTCAAGCACTGATACATAAGCACGGTGATTCTCGAAAAGAGATCCATTAGAGGTTATGATATGAAATCAGTCATTAGATCTATTATGAAATATAAGATTTATGCTAATACTCATTTCTATAAACTTTGTCAAACATAGGATAGCATGACTTAGGACAAACTCATCAGAAGCTCTTATATTTGTGCATACAGGCACTACCAGAAACCTCTAATTTGCCGAGTGCTTTTTTATTTGCCGTGAAAAACACTCGGCAAAAAAAAAATTTAAAAGAAAAAAGAAAAAAGAAACCTTTGCCGAGTGTTCCAGATCGGGACACTCGACAAACATCAAAAAAATCTACTTCAGCACCCCACCCGCCCCCTCGCCCCCTCAAGCACCCAGACGCGCCCCCTCGATTCCTCCGCCTCCCCAGACGCCCCCTCCTTCCTCCGCAACACCGGCGCCCCCTCCTTCCCCCATCTCCCTCTTCGTGCCACCGGCGCCCCTTTGCCTCCCTCGTTCCTGAGCCGGCCCGGCCCCTCCCTCTCCCCACTGGCGGGCTAGATCCGGCGGCCGAGCCCCTCCCTCTCCCCACCGACGGGCGAGATCCAGCGGCTGGGCGAGGCGCCTCGAGGAAGGGGGCTCCGGCGGCGGCCAGATCCGGCTGGAGCTCGGCGGCCTCCTTCTCCCTCCTCCCTCCCCTCCTTCTCCCGCCACCCCGTCCCTCTCCCCACCGGCGGGCGCGATCCGGCGGCCGGGCGAGGTCCCTTCGCCTCCCTCTCCCCACCGGCGGCCAGATCCGGGCTCGGCGGCGTGTGCTCAAGGAGGCGGCTCGGCGGCGGACGGTCGACGGGAGGAGGCTCTGCGGCGGCGGGCATGTGCGTGGGACGGCAGTGGCGGCCAGTGGTGGCAGCGTGGGGTGGCAGCGGCGGCCGGTGGTGGCGGGGGCCAGTGTTGGCGGCGTGGCAGCGGCGGCCAGTGGTGCCGGCCGTGGTTGTTTTTTTTTTTGCAAAAAATATTGCCGAGTGTTTTTTGGCACTCGGCATAGGTGTTGCCGAGTGCACGAAGAAAAACACTCGGCAAAAATGTGTTTGACGTTAACATCTTTGCCGATGGCAAAGTTGTGCCTGAGTGCTTTTAGGGCTTTGCCGAGTGCCCGGGGCACTCGGCAAATCTCCCATCTCCCGTAGTGAGGGAACTTTCATGTTGGTAATGAACGTAGATGGCCACATGTAACGACCATTGCATCCATACCAGAGATGGGTTACTAATGACTCGTAAAATGTAACAGATCAATTACAACTCATTTGATTTTTACTAATTATCCATTGGATCATGATAGTGTTTGACCTATGACAAGGAGCGAACAAGATCACAAAGAAGACAAAATAGAGATGCAGCTTAAGGAATACAAACAGAAAACAATCAGTTGGTGAGGAATTCAGTTCTGGAAAGGCCATGGCATATAAATAGAACAGTGCCGTCAAATAGGTGCTTTAAAGCCACTATGAGACTGAATAATGGCAAAGAAACTCGAGTTGTTGAGGATTGATGAATATTGCTCGGCTACTTGATGGAAGATATCATCATCAATAGTAGTGCATAGAAAGACAGTAGCTTATGTTTATAAATTGCGACCAAATATTTCATGGATGTAACTAGACATAGGGAGAAAAAGATTTTTAGAATGTACCGCTGAATGCGAACATTTCTGATACATGATTGTTCCGAGAAGCCATTACGTAGCACTGTCACCATCATCAGTGCAGCCACGGAAGATCGGAGGCCAGGGTAGCTCACATGGATATGCTATACCCATATTACGGTCAGGCATACGCTCCAGCGCCATCGTCTCGATGTCCAAACGGAACATCAACGGTGTCGTCAGTCGCGGCGACAGAGACACTCCTGTTGTGATAATCACCACTGCTCCTGTCCTATGATAAGAAATAGGCAACTGATTGAAATACCAGGGCTCACGCCACGGCAGACTGCGTATCGCCATGAGCAGAGGTATCCTCTTCTTCAGGACCCACTCGCAGCTTCCTCCTGGTTGCCTTGCAAAGACCTTCATGTCGCCTCCAGTAACTCCGACGACAATGCGTACCATGCCATCGTGGCCAGCAGTGACTGCTAGCCTATGATAGTGGCGATCCCAATCCTCAATTTCAGGTAACTTGAAGGAGGAGAACTCGGCCGAGCTCTGTTCTAGGGTCACCACCTTCCTACCCCCGGTGTACCAGTAAATTGAGCCCATGGCAACGCCGATGATGTTCATGCTCCTGCTCCACGTGCTTGTCTCTTTCCAGGAGTCCCCCGATGTGAAAACCTCGGCGTGTATGCGGTTGCCGTAATCAGCCAAACAAAGCACCCTAAAGCTTGACATGCTGATGCCATCTGGCCGGACATCGCTGCCGTCGAGGAGAAATACTGTGTTGTCGCGTCGTGCGGATACAGTCGACAGAGGGATCTCCTGGAAACGTTTTGTGACGGGTTCGCAGATCACCATATCCCTGGATCCATCCTTGTGGTTGTAGTGATCCAGGAGGAGGAGGCTTCCACGGCTGTCCACGATTCTCCAACTCCAAGCACTAGGGTAGAGAGAACTGTCGGGGAGGAAGTCGAGGGAGAAGTGGCAGCCGTCGACGACGGAAGGCGACGAGGGGGAAAAGCGTTTGCTGTCGTAATAGTAGCCGGCGACGGGTGGTCTGTGGAGGCAGCGGAATCGCCGGAGGAAGTTGGACTTAGCGATGATGCGGCGCCATTGCTTGCACGTTGATGCCGCACGGACAAGGACGACGGACGAGGAGATGAACAGGAGGATGAGCTCCAGGAGATCGTCGGGGATGGCGTCCATGCCCATGCCTGGCTCTGCTCGGATCCGTAATTAATAGATGTGTTTTTGCCCTCCTTTTGCTTCCTTTTAGTTTGGAAAGGGTTGCATGAGAATGACGCAAATATTGTCTGTTAGAGATTATACGTCCAAGTTTTTAAACAAAGTGTCTTGGTTGACAACGACCGTTATTTGTACTGGTCAAGCGACCTGATGTACTGCTTTGTGCATGCATTATACAAACGCCAAACTTTTAATCCATTAATTGGTATGGCTAAACTTCACACAAAACATCGGTTTTGTATTCTTGTGGATCAATCCCTGTAGGATTTTCAATGTAATTGCAGATCTAGATGTTCACCAGCCAGGGCACTAGTATTGTAGCCTACCTCTGAACATTAATACGAGACAATTGCAATGCCGAGAGATGTCTCTTAAGTTCTCAATCTACTCGAGATTCTCTAAGCTTGTATCGAGAGGAAAACAAAGGATTCAAAAAAATATTTTTCTAAGCTTGTCTGACGTTTGAAATATAAACTTTGGACGGATGTTTGTTGACTCCAACTCCAAGGTAATAAAACCTGATTATGGAAGTTCTTATCTCAAAGAAAATATGCACACTATAAAGGTACGTTCAATGGTTTAAACGGCGGTCTGCAAACATTTTGAATGCATATAGACAACAAAATAAACAACCTGTACAATAACTCGTCTATTAGGTTGTGTGTATAGTATTTAATTCATGCATGTGCATATAAATCAAGATGATCAAAGTGTAACTTTCATCTCGTATACATATTGTTGCTTTGTTTTGTGAGAATTCACCATGTGTATTTTTTTAGGGCAATGTCACCATGTGTATTGCTTGTGTTTGGTTGGCGTTCATCATAGATTAGTTAAATAATTAAAAAACAGAGGAGGAAAATAAAAAAGCAAAGGGAAAAGCAAAATGACCCCCCTTGCATCGGCCGGAGGAGCGATGATGCAAGGAAGGCAGGCATGGTGACCGGCGCGATGCAGCCAGCTTCTACCGACGTCACGCGGCTACTGTTTGCCCGGGGTGATGAGCGTGACGCGTTGATTTTCACACTCATTCCGGAGGTGTGTCAACGGGTCATACTCATACAATGGGGTGCGGAGGTCGTTGGCGGTTGTGGGAGCACAAGCGGCAGTTGCAACGGCTCCGCTCTCTCTCTCTCTCTTCTTTCTCTTTGATCCAACTCAGCAAAAACAATCTAGGTGGCATCATATAGATGATGCCTTAATTGTTCTTGTCGTTCAAGGACATACCAATGCAAGGCACCAATGTTTAATTGGCTGAGTCCATTTTGTTAGAGTTAATTGATTTCTAGGTCTTCCCAGAACCATCTACAAGCTACTCCTTTGTGAGAAAATGCACCAAATCCTTACAGTCTGGCTCTAACTTGTATCTAGAGTATTCTAGTATTGTGTATGTATAGTACTCCGGTAAAAGTCAAGTTATGTATGTGTTGTAACTCTGAGTAGTAGAAAATCAAAAGATCTCTAGAATAGTCTAGCAGCTAGGAGTATGTCAGTTCCATAGTCTTTAAAAGGACTTGCACCCAGCCACGTAATGTGTATGTGCTAGAAGAAACAGAAAAGAGCATTCTGTTTTTTTGCTAAACGGGAGCCCTTTTGCTCCTACTATCCACCAAACCAACACATTTAAGGCCCCGTTTGAATCACATATAGATTCTGAGAATCTAGAAAGGAGATGTTGATTATAACAATTCGGATTCAAAATAATAAAAAGTCAGTTTGCTTGGATTCTCGGATTATAATATATGGATTGGGGGTGGGGTCATAAAGGTAAAATGACTACAATACCTTTGGCTCATTCACCATTCCAAGAGTTGGAGGTGGCAAAATTGTAATTTGCCATCCAAGAATCAAAAAAGTTAGGGAAGATCGAGGAGATTATTGATTATGGGTGGGGATTCAGTTAGTTTGGTTCAAATTCTGATTTTTTTAATCCTCGATTATTATATAATTCTTTGGATCCAAATGGCCCCTTAGTAATGGACAGCAACAATGCACTGTTCCCTGTCAGACAAATTAGATACACTGAAGCTGCTGCCTGTGGTAAACTTAGATATCTGAATTATGATATTACTATATGAAAGAACGTATGTGCAACATATATAATTATATTTTGAGAAAAAGTCTATTTTTTGGCCATTCAACTGTCACTACTGTTCAATTTTTGCCTGAAATGACTTACCAAAATATAATTCTCACGATAGCAGGATGACCAAATTAAAAATGGACTTTTCTCTTATAGTTCATATATGTGTAAGTGTCTTCAAGGTCTCTGTTGCTAATTTGTCTTGGGTAGTTAAACAATCCCATGCTGGAGGTAGAAAACTATATATTTGGAACAGTATAAGGGTTGTGATCCAGTCATGCAGGCATGGAAGACGGCAGATCACCATAATAGCTTATGCCTATACTTATGAAACTTAACCATTTAACCTTCAGGTCGGAGAGCACCTGACTATTATAAATTAAACAACAAAATAGCTACTAGAATTTTGTAGAACACTGAGATTATTAGTGCAGAGAGCCAAATAAAGTACAATAAATAAAATAATTATTGCTAAACCCATCATAGGCTGCGTATTCATGGCAGATTTCTTTCACACAAACAACATGAGATATTGAATACTGACCAATACTAAAAAAGATATAGTGAAGTTCATCAGGTTTGACAAACTAATAAAAGATTCATGGAAATAATTGAATAACAACTAGTTTTTCAAGTAGAAACACTTTATTTGATATTGTAGATGTAAATAAATTTTAATATAAACTTGGTCATATTAAAGAAGTTTGATTAAGGACTGAACTAAAATGACATATTTGGATGAGTTTTTGTAATCATGACAAGTGAAACTATTTAAAGTTTATATGTTGGCAGATGCTATAGTGCCACTATTCATCATCTGATACTGAAGATGGGCTATGAAGCTGATGAGGTCGGAGCATTTGAGCTAATAACACAGGAACAAAACAAAATCATATATTACCTAGTACAATGCAAGAGCTCTGGACGAATTTTATTTTAACTTGCTCGTCCTACACAGACGCAGCGAACCATCTTTCAACGAAGAAAATAAGGAGTGTATGCAATGGCACAATACTACAGCACATACGTAGATCCTAAATTTCAGAGAGGTCGAGCTTCCTCAACAGTAAATATTTGTCCTGAACCAACGTGCAGCGGTTTCAGAGAGGTTGAGCTTCCTCAACTAAGATTTGTCCTGAACCAACGTGCAGCAGTGTAGTAGGCTAGTAGTAGCTTCACGTAGCACACGGTCGGTATTGTATGTCACTGCAAGCAAGCACCCAAGATCGGTGACAATGGAACACTACTACGAGCATTCGTCATTGACGTTAGTACCGGACAGCTTTTCGTCTAGTACTAACACGCGAAATTAGTACCGGGTAGAAATTTTCGATCCTCCGATATCTTTTAGTACCAGGCAATAACACCGACTAGTACTAAATGATGACATTTAAGTACCGGTCGGTGTTATTGCCCGGTATTTAAAGGTCTCGATCATTTAGTACCAGGCAATAACACCAGTACCCCGTGGAGAGACCTTTATACTGGTCAATAACACCAACCAGTACTAAATGTCATTTAGTACCGATCGGTGTTATTAACAGGTACTAAATGCTTCTCCATGAGTTACTTCAAAAGGAAAGCATATCTAACCCAATCACATGTGCTGTGTAGGTGAGATGGTAAAGGATGGTTTGCATGAGGCTAGATGTCGTGAGTTTGAATCCCACGGACCGCACACGCGAATATTACGCGTGAAATTTGTGTGCGGGACCTCCTGACTCTTTGTTAATATTTTTCCTTATTTTTTGGGTGCAAACCCGTTTAGTACTGGGCATTTTGCTTGGTAGTAAATAGCGTGACATTTAGTACCGAACAAAGTACCGATCAGACATCCAGGTTACTAAAGTCACTTCCACGGTAGTGGAACCTCGATCGAATACGCGTTTTGGTCAGGCAACATCTGCATCTCGACAGTCTCGACGTCCAAACGGAAGCAAGTTACCCGTGACCCTGACTCCTGCTGGATCAGCACCGAGCCTGGTCTATAGTGGGAGAGAGACGCCGCCTGAATCAAATCCCAGCACCCAAACCGAAGAAGACCACGCGTCGCCTCTGAAAGCTCTATGCTCTTCTGGAGCGCCCACTCGCCGCCGCTGCCGTGTTGCCTCGCGTAAACCTTCACGTTGCAACCTAGCTCGCCGACGACGACGAGCGGCTCGCTTTCGCGGCCAGCAGTGACCGTCATGCTGCACCAGCTCATATGGCCATCGCCGCCATCCCAGTCCTCAATGTTGTGGGGTAACACGAACGATGATAACTCGGCCGGCAGTGCTCAAGTCCATGGAGGTCACTCTCCCTTCACCGCTGTAGAAGTAGATGGAGCGCGTGGTGAGGCCCAAGGTACTCGTCCACTGACCGCCGAAAATCCTTCCCCACCATGAGGTGGAGCCCGAGGTGAACACGCCGGCGTAGGTCCTGTTGTACCCCTGGAGCACGCATAAAACCCTAAAGTTGGACATGCCGTCGCAACCTTCCTCGGTGCCGTCGCCGTTGTCGACGAGGAAGGCTTCGACGAGTTGGTATTGGTAGTTGGTAGACGTCGACAGGGGAGGAATTATCTCGTACCGCCATGTCAGAGGCTCGCATACGACCAGATCTGAGAGCCAACCGGTTCCTTTCTCGAGGTGGAAGCGATCCAGGAGGAGGAGGCTCCCGCGGCTGTCCTTAACGCTCCAGATGGAGCGAAGATGCCAGGGAGGAAGTCGAGGGAGAAGTGGCGGCCGTCGACGGTCGCCGACGGCGACGGGATGAAGAATAGGCGTTGGATCCTCGGGTCGTTGTGGTAAGCGCCGGCGGCGGCGGGCGGTATGTGCAGAGAGCGGTAGCGGCGGCGGAAGACGGCGTCGGAACGACGCGGCGCCATTGCTTGCACGTGGATGCAGCGCGGGTGAGGCAGATTACCAAGTCGAGGCGCAGGAGGATGAGCTCGACGATGTCGTCGGGGATGGCGACGTTTGCGTACGTCCATGCTCTTGTCTCTGCCCTGACCGGCCCCTGAACACACGATTTGCTCTTTGATACACCCTCGACGTCTCTGGCTAGGACTCACCGGCGGCAAGGTAACGGCGGCGCGCTGGCAGTATAGATCTGGTGGTCACAGATTAAACAAGACTCCGGATCGAATACATACAATAGACTGGGATGGCCCGCGAGACTCCGGCTGCAAGATAGCGCCAGAATCCTTTGGATCCGTCAATTGATCGAGTACCCAACATGAATCCCTGACAATATCTGATAGAGAAAAAACACAGGCGTGGCCGCGTGGAGCTGCTCACATATTTCATTGGCGATCTGTTACCATAAACAAAACCTTATAATTTTTTTATAATAACAAAACCTTATAATTTACTTCCTCTGTTCCAAATTATAAGTCATTCCAACTTTCTTGGAGAGTTAAAACATCTCAAAGTTTGACCAAATTTATACAATAAAGTATTAATATTCATGATACCAAATAAGTACCATTAGTTTCTTCATTAAATATATTTTCATAGTATATCTATTCGGTGCTATAAACCTTTATGATCCTCTCTACAATTTTAATCAAATATAAAATAATTTGACTCTCCAAGAAAGTTGGAATGACTTATAATTTGGAACGGAAGGAGTAGTAGATTAGAAAATATCTACTCCTTAAAATAATAAAAAAAGATCCATCTTCGCTAAGCATCTTCAGCAGTTCCCCAATAAATCTTTCCCGATAACTAGTTGATTGGGATATCCCAATATATCATTCATTGATTTTTGGGAAAGTTGCTTTTGCAGTTCCCGATAATCTTATACCAATCCAACTAGGAGAGTCACAACTTCCCCCCTTTATTTTCGTAGAGTTGAGGTGAATTATTGTTTTGTCCTAATAATTATTGGGAAAAGGAAAAGGTAGAGGGGATCTGCTGGAGGCCTGGAGCACTAGTTTTTTACGAACACTCCCAATACGATAGTTGGATTAGGTAAATGGAGACTACTGGAGATGCTCTAATCCGCGTTTCGCCTCTCTTCCCTTCGTCGCCTTGTGTCGGTCTCCCATTTTTTCCGCCGAACATTGTATAGAAACTTTCGATGCAATCAAGCATCCAGCACCTACACAAATGGGTGTGTGCGCACCTATAGGATGGAGAGGTATAGAGCTGGGAGATTATTGCAAATTTTGTATGTTGCATTTTATGCGGACAAGGTGAATTTAGTGTAGTTCATCTAGTAAGCAGCTTCCTTGCAGTGGAATCTAACCATCCAAGTTCGAGTTCTCGACTCGGCATGGATGCTCTTATTTTCACGAATTTATTTCAGGATTTAACCGGTGTTAGATTGAGTTGAGTGTGCATGCGTACATGTGAGTGTCTGTATCTATATAGTGTTTTGCAAAAATGGTACGCAGAGATGATGGCTAGATGCGTGGGTCAATTTGAATACGCAAAGCTCATGCATATATGTTGATCTTTTTCTTTGGGCGAGCCCTCTTCAAAGCGTGGAGATTAAGCTGCATGCCACTTCTTGTTCATAAGAGAACGAAATAAAAAGTGCCTGCATGTTGACTTTAATTTGCATAAGGCACAAACATAATTTGCTTAAAAAAGATATCACTACTGGAAAACTTGGCATTCATCCCGAGGCTTAATTCCGGTTAGTTTTTAACCCGGTACTGAGCGTACCGGGTTTAATGGCTAGTTCCCCAAGAGCCCCCTGTGACCCCTTTTAGTACCGGTTGGGGGCTCCAACCGGTACTAAAGGTCGTGGCGCGGCGTGGGCTAACGCGCGGCTTGAAGGCCGGTCAAGCAACATAGCACAGCGGCGAGGCTCAAGGCGGTGCTCGCAGGCCCATGGTGTTCCATGGCTGTGGCGGTTGGAAGCGGCGCGATGGCCAGGCATGGTAGGAGAGGTGGCGGTTGGGGTGGCTCACCATGGGGCAGAGTAGGATACGGTAGCAGGCATGGGGAGGGCTTGCAATATGGCGGCGCCTCGCATCGATCCTTCTCCATGAGGTAGCTCCGGCTTCCCTCAGGCGACGGGCGGCTCCAAGGGGCGGTGATGGTCTTCCTTCGGTGCAGCTCCTCTTCTCCCAACGCGGTACTCCTCCTCCTTCCTCCTCCTCTTCTCTTCTCTTCTCTCTGCGGGTGGTGGCGGCTAGCAAGGGGTGAAGCCCTAGAGGCAGTGGATGGCGAGGGAGGCTGCCGGCTGAGGGTATTTAAAGTCCCGGCTAGGGCTAGGGCTGCAGGGCACATGGCGCGAGCGCGCGACACCGTCCTTCCTCGGCGGGCATGCCCGAGGGTGGCATGGAGGCCATCTGATGGCCCTAGGCTAGGGTTTGGGGCCACGGTCCGGCGGTCTATAGGGGCACGTCGGGGACTTCCCCAAGTGTGGGAGATTCTAGAGGGGGTCACGGGTGTACGCAGGCCGGTAGGGCTGCGGGGAGGCGTGCGCGGGATGCTCCTCGCGCTGTCGTGGAGTGGGGGAGGCATATGGGTGCGATGGCCAGCAAGGTTGCGGCGGCGGAGGCAGAGCAGGCGACCGGCGGGAGGTAGGGGAAAAAGCTGATGTGTGGGACCCACGCGTTGGCAAGAGGGTAGAAGGGGCGAGGTGAAGGCGGTCTGGCGGGCCGGCTGGGCTGGTTTGGGAGAGAGGTGGGTTAGCGGGCCACAGGCCAGTTCGGTTATGGGTCGGCCTAGTGGTTAGGTTAGATAGGTTTTATTTCCTTTTGTTTTTGTTTTTATATTTATATTTAGATTTAGTTTGAATTTTGAATTGGATTCAAAATTCAAACGCACTCAAATTTGCAATCCAACAAAACCCAAAAGACCCAAATCAAACTAGCACACAAGTTTTGAAATTAATTTAGGGTTAATTTATTAGGGGATTCAAGATGAGAAGACAATCTGACTTCCATTTTTTAAATGAGCACACAATTCAAACAAAAAAATTTAAATTTTTGAATTTCACTCAATTTAATATTTCTAATTTTTAGGAGCTCCAATGAGTCTACGGAGGGGCCGAGGAAGGCCGCAACCGCAGCTAGGGTTCGCATCCTAACATGTGGCCCGCGAGCAGGATCCTATCCTAGCCATGGCACGCTCAGCGGTTCCTGTCCATCGCACCACGACCAAGGTGGATCCCATCCCCGGTGAGCGCGTGCGCGGGGAGTCTCATCCCCAGCAGTGGCCACGCGGTGAGCGATGGTGTAGCAGAGGAGGAGAGGAGAGAGAGAGGGAGAGAGAGGTGTGCGAGTGTTGGCCTGGTGGGAGGTTCCACGAGCGGACGCAAAGTGCGGGTAAGCTAAGTTCAACAGAAATTTTGGGTCCGAGAGTCACAACATGCAGACGCACATTCGGAACCCGCATCTCCAATGACTGATGCACTCATTAGAGACGCGGGTTGTTAATACGCGTCTCCTATGTAGGTATATAGGAGATGCGGGTGAGCTATGGGAGCTTTCGGTAGACTTATAGGAGTGACGGATTATTAACACGCGTCTTCTATGACTTATTGGAGACGCATTTCGTTCCAGCGTCTCCTATGATAGTGTCTTCTTTGACAGTTTGTTACGTAGTGTCATATCCCTCATCCCACACTCGGGTCTCAAATTATGTGTGTACTTCAGACAAATGTCCTCTCCCTACCCATCGAATGTGTGTCATACTAAGCAAGCACATTTGTATGGGTGCTGCTTGTCGGCTACATATATGCACTCATATATTACTACATGTATGAATAAGTTGTTGCCTATATCATGCTGATCGACTCCGATCTGGCTGTGTTTGTGCGTCACGTTTGTGACCTGCTTATATATCGTGTGACATGTTTGTGTCATTGATTGTACCTGCTATGCTGAAATACCCCATATATATATATATAGATAGATAGAAATACAGGAAGCATGTTACATGCATGCCCTTGTTGTTGTTGTTGTTGTTGTTATTATTATTATTATTATTATTATTATTATCATCATCATCATCATCATCATCAAGGATGCTCAACCTAGCTGATTGCTTTGATTTTGATTTGATACATCAAGGATGTTACATATGCATGCTAACCATAAGATTCCATGATACGGTGACTTGTGGAAATTCGACGCCACCCTTGTTATCCATCTCTTTGTAAGATACACAAGAGTACATATGAGATTTAAGCTTGTCATTGTATGTGCCTCTTAGTGCGCATTACAAACGGCACATTCATTTCAGGGTGGCACCAGTATAGGGTGGGGCTAGCCACTACAAGAAACCTATTAATCTATGATGGAATAATTTCATCACAGATCACTGAAAAACTGTCATAAAGCAGTGTCTGTGATGATTTCACATAACACCATGTATCAAGCATCACAAATTATGCCTCGTGACGTTTCAACCGTAAATGTATTAGATCGATACAATCCCTGACGTTTCTAATTTGTCATAAAATAGCCTCAGGCCTGTTTATCCCAACCAAGACCAACTTTAGTGACGAAAATAAACGTCATAGACGGTCGCCATGTGTGTTAATATTTGTCATGGATCAAACAGCCACGTCAGCAACAGGCGACGTGGCTGATGACATGCAGGATGATGATGACGTGGCTAATGACGTGTCGGCTGACGTGACAGATACGTGGCGGCTGACATGGCTAATGACACATGGCAGATGACATGGCGAATGACGTGGCCAATGACGTGGACGCTGAGATGGCTGCTGACGTGGACGCTGACCTCTTCACGGCCCATTTGTGAAATAGGACCATTTATCATGATACGCATTCCAGCCCATAATACACAGAATTTCAGCAAATTCCAGCCCATAATACACAGAATTTCAGTAAATTCCAGCCCATAATACATAGTTTTCCAACCCATAATACACAGTTTTCCAGCCCAGATACACTATCAGATCACATGCATCCTTTCATCTAGCATCAAAACATATGTACCATGGCACATAAGCCAACTACAGCACTAGAAATAACAACGGATAGGTACCAGCAACAACAAAAAGGATAAGCCACTCCACATACATGTTTTGGATGCATTCTTTGACTCAGCACCAGAAACAACAAAAACCAGTGAAGCAGCAAAACTTTGGTACCGGCAAAAAGTTTGCTCCAGCAAAATTCATACCATCATGTAGCTTATCTTGTTGAACTTTGACCTAGCAGACACTCCAGTTTCGCCTCCAACTCAGCATGCTTCATCTTCATCTCCTCTTGGTCCCTTGCATGTTCTGTTTCCTGCAGTTTCTTTGATATGTCATCCATTTGTGATCGAAGCTCGGCAAATAAATTTGGAATAGTCTAAGGACCATATCAATGATCAGAATATGGTCACAATCAGAACAGCAAAGATTACTAAATTAAAGGGCAAGCTAATTACTGTAACAAGTAGAAAGGTAAAACAGTAAAAGCAAGATTTAATAACTACTAAAGATAAAGGCTGAAGCACACAAACATACTAATCCTAGAGCTCAAATGGAAAAAAAGCTGAAGCATACAAGTGGTTCATCATATCAGTCATGGATGATTGAAACAATGAGCTCAATAAAATCACTGATGCCCGGCCACATATGTATAAAAGAAATGATTATCCAATATTATTAGTGCTGTATGATAGTGACCCTCCAAATATTCTAAGCTGAGCTTCCTTGATGCAATGCTACTGGTGGCCGATCAAAACAGCAACAAAGACATAAACTAGCTGCTGCTCTCCACCGAAAGAACTGCAGGAATGGTAATACAGCCAGCTACAGAGCTAGGCAATTAATGAGTCAAAGTTCCTATAAACCAACGAGCTGTAGCAGGGGAATTATAAAGCTACTGCAACACTGGTGCTGCTGCTCATCGAGTCAATCGATCTGTGAACAAACCTGATGGGCTAGGCAATCGATTTCTGTATGAGTCCATCACACTAGTAGATAACTGACCTTCCATCCACTCCCTTTTGTCCTGGTTAATATTGGACCCGTGACTAAAAGTGGCGTGCCAGCGTGGGGGGAGCTTTATTCCCGGTTGTAAATATCAATCGGGACTGAAGCCCCCCCTTTAGTCCCAGTTGTAACGGTCGAAAAATTCGCACCGACGCTACCCCCTTTTGTCCCGGTTGGAGTTTCCAACCGGGAATAAACCACCAACCGGGACAAAAGGGGTTGTATTTTGTCCGGTTGGAATTTCCAACCATGACAACATCTCCTCCACTATAAAATCGCTAGACAGAGAGCTCTTCTTGCTCCTCCAGCCCGAGCCAACCCTCTCCGTGGCAACGAAGCAACCCTAGGAAAGGTGCTGCCCAAATTATTTTCCTCATTTACATGGGGATTTCACTCATCCAAAGTGTTGTGAAGGTTAGCTACTTCATCCTCCCTTCATTTATTGTTATTATGCTTTGTTTTATGCTTTGGAGAGGGAGAATGGAGAGGATTTTTATTTATACATGTTTTTGAGCTAGAATTTGATGGATAGCTTGCTTGTTATATATGATTCGTATTAGTTAAAAGAACTTGATCATTATTAGGTATGAGAAAAAAAATAGAGTAAATGTGTTTTTAATATTTAGTCATTGCAATAAAATTAAGGTAAATAAATTGTAGGTGTAAGAAAATAGAATTTGGTCATTGCTACAATTTTCATGTCACTATAATTTAACAATAATTGTATTTCTTTGACCAATAATTTATTTATCTCATGTTTAATGCAAGAACTAAATATTATAAACAATAATCCTACACGTGCTCCAAAAGTCGTTATGAGTGTAATCTTTATATGTATCTTTAATGATTGTTATGAATGTTGAATGGTGTAATTTTCATGTGAATTGTTTCAATCCATTATGAAGGTTGATTGGTGTAAATTATGAATATTGATCAAGTTATTTATCTAATACAAACACCTATATCCATTTCTCATGTACTACGATGCAGATGGACTGGCAATGGATTTATAATGCGGACAAATGGACGAAGGAATTTGTTGATGGCTTGCATTATTTTTTCTCGAAGTGGCCAAAGCGAACAAGCCAGAGAACGGGTTCATATGTTGTCCATGCTTCCAATGCAGTAACAAGAAGGACTACTCTTCCTGAGGGACTGTTTACAACCACTTGTTTAGATATGGTTTCATACCTAACTATTTGGTTTGGACCAAGCACGCCGAAAGGGGGGTTTCGTTGGAAGACGGTCCAGCAACTGCGGTCACACAAGCAGTTTCCCATACTCATATTTCCATTTAGCAGATCCAGGGTGCTTTGGGATGTGATCCTCCCCTCGAAGTTGAGCTGCAATGATATTTGTATCTTTAGCGAATTGTAGCAGATTCTTATCAAACTCAAAAAGCACCTGGAGCGGGGCAACCGATTGGTTGGATTGGGGTCCGAGTTGTGAAATAGTTGACCTACTTTTTTTCCTTTCCTTAGAAGCCTTTGTTATTTGTTTGTTGTAGTCAGATAGAGGTGGTTTGTCTAGCTATGTCCTTCGCTCCACCTCCATGCTTTGATGAAAGCCCGAATTTTACCCTTATCAACTGGTGGATCCTCTGGTTGTTTCCTTCGCTCCACACAACTTGAGAAGAAAGCTTTTACCTCAGCATCCACTACTATGCGGAGTTCCTCATCTGTCATAACACATGGGTTCTTGGGCGGTGGTTGCTTCTCCTTCTGCTTTTTCTGCTTCTTCATAATCGCAGTAGGCGAAACTAAGGTGTCTTTCGCCACACAGCCATGCTCATAGGAGGTGGAGGTGGACTCATTCTTGGATCTCTATCTGGTAGTGGAGACGGTGCCTTGGAAGATTGCGTAGGTGATATTGCCCTTGAGACTTGAGGAGATAATCCCAATGTTGGGGGATTCGGCTGTGTAATCCTTATGTAGCGCTTGGGCCATAGAATCCAACCATAGATGGCTTCACCTAGATTCTTTTCCCTATCACCTCCAGGGATCTCCAGTTCCAAGTCATCCCAACCATCAACCACTCGGTCCACCCCAACTTTGGCGTAACCGCGAGCTGGAATCTCCACGCCATGAAGTGTTTGGCCTTGCGTCTGTTGCTCAGCCACACCATAAGCCACCATAATTAGCTTGTTTTTCATGGGAGTAACAAACTCACAAGGGGCTCTCCTAGTGATTTCGTCCATGGGGCGGCGTTGGTTGTCCTCAAGTATGTCAGAAGATCCTCCAACTGGGACTTCCATGGAAGCGACACATCTTCAATGCTGAGTGGGGCTTACGTCAACATGTGCCCCTAATGCTGCAGCAGCTGCTTGTTCACTGGCTTGTTTGCTAAAAGCTCGCGCCACACGCCGGTCGATTACTTCCTCAATTCTTGCCTCTGATGCTGCTACTTGTTCTTGGAACTCTCGCAGCTGTCGTGCGTGATCGGCCTTACTTCTTTGGTGACTTCTGTATGAATCAATGTGCTCACGAAAGGCAAACTTTCACAGAATTACTCCTTTGCCTCGGCAACATCCAGGGTGTTCGGGATTTCCAAGTGCCATAGTCAGCTCATCCCTCTCTCGATCTGGCATGAAAGATGCATCGGTTGTTGCCTTTATTAAGTCAACAAGTCTCGTAGCCGCTTCTCTTAATTCATGGCTGAACACAAATGATCCATCTTCAGAATTGAGTGTGCCGCCATGAGCATAATACCAATTTTTTGCTCGCTCCGACCATTCGAGAGTCTGCGGTACTATTCCCCTAGCAATTATGTCATCTTCCATCCTCTGCCATTTCCTGATCCCTGACTTGTAACCTCCTATCCCAAGATGATGAACGTATTTCTTCTTGTGAGCATTGTCGGTGTTGGTCTGAGTTGTCTTAGTGCTCTTTTCTGACTGCTTGAACTGTACAAAGGAATCACAGTGATCTCTTAACTTCGGGTGCTTATTGAAATCAGGTGTAAGCCCCTTCTTTATGTACTCTTTGTTCAGATTTTTCTTGTACGTCTGAAAAGCAATTGCAGCCTTCTTGAAGCCCCATTCTTTCACTTTGTCTTCATCTACACCTTTGAACGTAACATTGCCTTCTCTCGGTCAGGTATCGTGCTTATGGGGACCAAGACCGTGCTTGTTGAAGCGACGCTGTTAGTGCTTTTCCAATTCTAAAAGCTTATTGGAATGTTATCTCTGACAAAAAATCCAATCTGATTCCCCAATTTTGTCTTCGCATTGACAGGAGCAATCAGTTGACCATCTTCAACAATTTCTGTGATGATGATATGGCCCTCTAACTTCTTCTTCTTGCCTCATTTCTTTTGAGGCCTGCTGCTCGATCCAGATGCTGAGAAATGACAATTTGTTGCATGATGATGTTTCTTTTGATAAGTAGAAATTTCAGATAATGTTTAGGTATAATAATTCTTATACCTCGCCTTGTTGCCCATCATTGCCTCCCTCGGCAATTTGTTGCACCTCATTGCCTACCCCAGCAATTGGTTGCACCTCGTTGCCATCACCAGACATGTTGGGGTAGATATCAGTCTGGCTGTGATCGATCTCTTTATTTGGTTGATCGTTTGTGCCACCTTCGGCAATCAACAGCATGATGTATTCCTCTGCCATTCAAGACTACTTGTCCTCTGATCGTGCCATTGTAACTAGTATAATATAAAAGGAATTATTCTAAGAAATAGCAGGCATGAACGATAAAAATAATGACTACAAAAAGAGTTAAACACTTATATAATTCAAAACTAATAGAATATAAAAATAATTATTCTAATAAATAGTAGGCATCAACAATAAAAAGAATGACTAAAAAAGGAATTAAACACTTATACAATTTGTAACAATAATAAATGACTAAAGAAAGAATGATACACTTATACAATTTGTTACAATAAAAAGAATGACTACTATAATAAGAATGACTATAACTTATACATATAATTACAAACAATGACTACGAAAATGAATGACTAATATTTATACATTTTATAACTATAATTGACTACAAAAATATTGAATATTGTACATTTTAAACTATTTGATGAATTTTGTAACAGTAAATGACAACATCATAAAATTTCTTGGTAATTTTCACTTATCTCTTTACATTTCTAACAATTAATAGAATTTTGTAACATGGCATGTCGTACAATTTACGATTAATAAGCTTTTCCAACAATTTTTTATAATTCTAGCTAATTGAAGAATTTTTCTATATTCTTTAGCTAATTCAACATTTTTCCTACAATTGCTTTTGAAATATAAGCAAATAAATTCAAATACTTAATCTAATTTTTCTAAGTATATACACATGAATTGATTTGAACTATTTTTTCTAAGTACATACATACATATGAATTGATTTGAACTACTTTTTCTAAGTATATACATACACATGAATTGATTTCAACTACTTTTTCTAAGTATATACATACACATGAATTGATTTTAGAAATGTAAGCAAATAAATTGAAGGAAAAAACAACTTTTTTCCCTTAGCAATGCAACCTCGATCATGGTCTGGCAGGGAGGGGGTGACTTCCCTAGGGCAGGGGACAGGGGCTGCCGGCGGGGCAGGGCCGGCGCGGAGTGGGCATGGGTGTCGCGGCGGCCGGGGTAGCGTGACGGAGGCCGAGGCGACGAGACGGATCAAGGCGGGCTGACGCGATGGAGGCGTGGGACGGCGCGATCGGGGCAGCATGGATGGTGGCGGGCGGTGCGGATGGAGGCAGTTGTCGCGGCTGGGGCAGCGCGGACGGAGGCGGGACGTGGAGGGCGCCGGACAGAGGAGGCGGCCGCGCGGACGGAGCAGCCGGTGTGGACAGAGAGGCAGCACGGACGGATGATGCGACGGCGCGGTCGGAGGTGCTGACGAGGGGGTGGCGCCGGGGGGGCGGCAACAGGGGGTGCGAGGACCTAGGGTGGCGGAGTTGGGTGGCGATGACGCGAGGAGGGGGCGACGCTGCGGGCCGGTGATGGGCGACGAGGGGGTGCAGTGGCGGCGCATGAAGCGAGGAGGCAGCGGCGGCGACTCGTGTGAGAGTAGGACGTGGGTGTGCGAAATGCGCCTAAGTGTTGAGCGAGAAGAAGGGCCGCCAGCCTTAACCCTCCCCCCTTAGTACCGGGCAAGATTAGCACCCGGTACTAAAGGCCCCCCTTTAGTACTGTGTGTTCCCACCACCCGGTACTAAAGGGGTTGCATACTCCTATTTCAGTTTCCCACCCAAACATCTTTTTATTTTTCTTTCTTTTACAATTGCTAATGTATTAATTTGTTGCGTAGTAAATAAAATAACATTCATAAAAATTGGAAAAACAATTTGGTAGCTTCATGTCTATTAGATATACACGATAAACATGTTAGATGCGGTCAAATATCAAACATTGTAAAGTTATTAATTTTAACTCACTAATAGGTTCTAATGGTCATAATACTTATTTTAACTTTAACATTCGAAAAAATAGATATTTTGACCATGCAAAAATTTAGAAGAATAGTGCTGTGTTATTAACATGTTTACCATGACTTAATCATGTACTTGTTTAATTGTACATAAATTTATTGTTTAATATTTAATGGTGCTACAAAAAAATTGAAATATTTAATATTTTAACCGTGCAAAAATCAGTTCTTGTTTCATACGGTGAGATTTTTGCAAATAGTATTGTTCAATCAACTTATTCGAATTGGAGGTACTACTGAATTGAAGAGACTGTTAACTCCAATCAACTTATTCGAAGATGAATGCATTTTCTGCCATTCATTTAGAACGGATAAGGAGGTAATATGGTTTACATTATTAAACATTGCAGAAAGAGTTTTCACGTTCCATGTGCAGTTCAGATAATTGATTGCCGTTGGGATGTTGTAAGCTCTTTTGTCTTTGGTCTAATGGTTTGCATTTTTTAGAATTTATGTGATGTTCTGAAATGCTTTCTTTTACATAGTAAGATAAACATAATGTGCTATGCTCTAAACATGTTTCAAAGATACTACCATGTGATAAGCTGAGTACACATACAAAGGAGCATGACCATTCTTCTTCCTTGCGTCAAAAGTTTGTGATCTTTCATTGCCCTCGTTGGAAGATATTTAGATGTTGCAGATTTTGTAATCTAGGTTTTGTGTTTTTTATTCCAGCCAATGTTCACAAGAAGATTATTCTTTCACTGATTTCGAAGAGGAAGGCCAACAATCTGATCAGCTTAAAACCACATGTTTATTCTTGCCCGTGGGGTACAAGATATTGTTCACCTTTAGATATATGTAAAAGGATCACAGTAATGTAAGTAATCACCTATATTTTATTTGGATAATTTTGAGGTTTCAGCCGATGTACAGACAAGGAAGGGAAAATTGATGTGTACATCAAGGAAGGGAAAATTGATGATCATCGTAGGGAAAAACAAAAAACATATCAGCTTAACACTTCAAATGCTTCATCGTTGCCTCAGAGGTATGTAATTTCGTGCAAACACAGATACCAGTCCATGTGACTGAATACAATCTCTGTTTTGTATCCACCCCCCCCCCCCAAGTGTAAAGGTTCATAGTAATTTTGGGAGATACTACTTACTAATTATAATTCTCTTCTCCTGTATCCCATCATATTCCAGCTGTCATGAAGAAGGAATTTCCAATGTTTACAAAAGGGAAGAAATAAAAGCATATCCAGAGATATGTGCTTAACCAACGTCAAATGTAGAGTGACAAATTGTCCAGACAATTTAACTCTACAACTAAACCCAGTCTTGCTGGGGCAACAAAGGTTCTTACATTTATTCTTTTCTACTTTCGTTTATAAACTAGGAGCTCTTTTGCGATGCACAATACCACCACCTAGTGGTATAAAGTATAAACAAGATCTAACCATTCATAATTAAGGGTAATATGGTAATTACATTAATTCCTTTGTTGACAACCAAAAACACAACATAATAGTTTAAATACATTACGCGGCATTATCTAATGGAACGTTAATAACCCTCTCTTGACGAACGTCCCTTGGTTGTGATCGCGGCGTAAGTATGGAGCGTCCCAACTAACAGGATGCTTGGGTCAACCTCGACGAAAAATGGAGGAACATCATCGAATTGATCATAATCTTCTGAAATGTCAGTCTTGTCCTCAACTCCAACGATTTTTCTTTTCCCTGGAAGAATTATGTGGCGCTTTGGCTGGTCATGTGACTTATTAGCACCCTTCCTTATTAGTTTGCTTGTCATGTCCTTCACGTAGAAAACTTGAGTCACGTCATTTGCTTGGACGAATGGTTCATCTCTGTATCCAATCTTGTTGAGGTCCACTATTGTCATCCCATAGTTGTATGTCATTACGCCTTCTCCAGTAAGTTTCACCCATTGGCACCCAAATAGAGGGATTTTAAAAGGTCCATAGTCGAGTTCCCATATCTCCTCAATGACACCATAGTATCTGTCTTTTTTTCCATTGTTGTCTATTGCATCTATACGGACACCACTATTTTGGTATGTGCTCTTTTGGTCCTAGGCTCTGGTGTAAAATGTGTACCGATTTATCTCGTATCCTTGGAATGTCGATACTGAGATAGATGGACCCCTAGCCAACCATGCTAGTTGTTCTTGAATCGTGTCATCACCCATCAGTCATCGTTGCAACCAAGAGGCGAAAGTGTTAGTGTGATGACATGTAATCCAAGCCTCAGTCTTCCCTTGGTTTGAGGACCGTACAATAGCCCTATGCTCCTCCATATATGGAGTGACTAGGGATGATTGTTGCAGGATCGTTAAGTGTGCTTTATGAAATGTATCCTCATCGATGCCCATCAGAGCTTTCCTCCATAGTGTGCCCTTTCCTTTCAGTCTCCCCTCATGGTGTGATACAGGGACTCCAATTGAACTCGGGTCGTTAATAAAGTCCACACAAAACTCAATGACCTCCTCTATTCTATATCCCTTTGCGATGCTTCCTTCCAGACAGGCACGGTTACAAACATACTTCTTCAGAATTGCCATAAACCTCTTGAAAGGGAACATATTGTGTAGAAATATAGGACCGAGAACAAAAATCTCTTCAACAAGGTGGACTAGAAGGTGGGTCATGATATTAAAGAAGGAAGGTGGAAAAACCATCTCAAAGTTGACCAGGCATTGCACCACGTCACACATGAAACCTTCCGTCACACATGAAATGATCTGCTCCATTAGATAGCTTGTGGTCTCGTCGTTTGCCATCTCAACTACTTTAAACACACATGAAATCATAGTTACATGTACGTTAAGGTATATACATGAAATCATAGAATAACCATGGAAAAAAACTGATTGAAACGTACATAAGAAATTTACATGAAACGTACACATGAAACATACACAAGAAATTTACATGAATGTCTTGAATGAAACATACATGAAATGTCTTTAATGAAACTTACATGAAAGTCTAGAATGAAACTTACATGAAGTGTTTCTACAAATTTCTACTAAATTCTAAGAATTTCTACCAAATTTGAAGTGTTTATACAAATTTCTACAAATTCCTACTAAATTATACCAAATTTGAAGTGTTTGTACAAATTTCAACTAATTTCTAAGAATTTCTACCAAATTTCTTCTAATTTCTAAGCATTTCTGCCAAATTTCTACTAATTTGTAAGAATTCCTACTAAATTATACTGATTTTCTACTAATCATAGTAATTTCCTACTGATTTTCAACTAATAATAGTAATTTCCTACTGATTTTCTACTTATAATAGTAATTTCCTACTGATTTTCTACTAATCATACGGATTTTCTAACTAAAAAAATTAAAAAAAGGGCCCTTGCGTGAGCCAGCCAAGAGCTTGCGTCAGCAAGGGCCTTGCCGTATGTTTGAGGGCCAGGGCTCCCAGCGGGGCGGCGGGTGGCCGGGGTAGGGGTGGTGGAGTAGTAATGCGAACGACGAGGAGGCCGAAGTGGCGGAGGCTGGCGGTGGCGAGGATAGAGGTGGCGCGGACGACGAAGGCTACGACGACGGGGTAGCGCGGATGAAGGCAGCGCGGACGGAGGTGGCAATGGAGAGGCAGCAACAAGGAGGCGGCGCAGAGGGAGGCGACGACGAGGGGCATGATGGAGGAGGTGGCAGCGGGCCAGAGTGGCGGAGGAGGCGGCGGTCCAGGCGCGGGCGACGGCGGCTGGGGCAGCGGGCGACGAGGAGCATGGCGGCCGGCGACGGAGGCGAACGGGCATGGGGGATCTTGAGAGTGGTAAAAATTTCGCTAAGTGTTGAAGGGTGGAGGGGGAAGACGATTGTTTCTTTTATCCCCCACCCCCTTTTATCTCGGTCAAATTGCAACCGTGACTAAAGGGGCCTTTTGTCCCGAGTGCCAAGTGCAACCAGGGCAAAAGGCCCCCCCTTTAGTCCCGAATGCAATTTACAACCGAGACAAAACGGTATGACCAGGACAAAAGGCCCCCCCCTTAGTCCCGGTTGCAATTTACATCTGGGACAAAAGGGTACATTTTCCACAGGTGGCGAAAATTACCCTTTTGTCCCGGTTGCAAATTGCAACCAGCAAATTGCAACTAAAGGGGGGGCCTTTTGTCCCGGTTGCAAATTTGCAAATTGCCATTTTTCCATTTTTTGTCTCCCACCTATTTTTTGCAAATAGATTTTATATACTTTTCACTGGATTTTAGGAAGGAAAAAATAAGAACTTTACATATTTTGAACATGCAAAAATATGTTAAATTAGCAAGTATATTTACAATAAGTTTGAATGAGTCATTAATTCTATACTAGTTCTTTTAGTTTGTAAATTAATTATTTTACTGCATCACTATCATCAAGAAATTGTTCAATTAAATAATTTCAACGTGTGAAAAATTGAATTGATGTATGTGGTTAACATTATTCATATTGATCGAATAAATCTTCACCTCAACTAATTTAAACACACAAATTTATATATGTTTTCAACTGGTTTTGTTAAAGAAAAAAATAAAAACTTTACATATTTCGAACATGCAAAAATATATTAAAAAACATATTTCGAATAATTCTTCACCTCACCTAATATAAACACACATGAAATCATAGATACGTTAAATTAAAAATTGTATCAAGTAGTACATGAAATCATAGAACTTTACAATATAACTTTACATAAAGGTGAAGCATATTTAGTGCATTACTATGTAACATTAAAAAACTTCTTCGTCACGAAAGTTCCTTGATCATGATCGCGGCGTAAGTAGCGAGCCTCTTCTTTGACTAGCATGATGCTTGGGTCAACTTCAACAGCGAATGGAGACATGCGATCAAACTGATCATAATCATCTTATTGGTCTGTTTTGTCCTCGACTCCCACGATTTTTTCTTTTACCTAGAAGCACTATGTGGCGCTTTGGCTCCCATGGCTCTTCTGAATTTTTCATTGGTTTGCTAGACATGTCCTTCACATAGAAAACCTGATGCACATCATTAGCAAATACGAATGGCTCATCATTCTATCCAGTCTTGGTTACGCTAGTTAGCTTCACCTATTGGCAACGAAACAAAGGGATGTTTAGCGGTCCGTATTCAAGTTCCCATATCTCCTCTATGAAACTATAATACGAGTCCTTGCTCCTATTGCTGTCTATGGTATCTATGCGGGCACCACTATTCTGGTTCATGCTTTTCTAGTCTTGGGCTCTCGTGTAAAATGTATAACCATTTATCTCATAACTTTGGAATTTCACGATTGTGCTAGAAGGTCCCCTGCCTAACCAAGCGAGCTGTGGGTGAATCTCAGAGTTACCCATAAGGTGTTGACGCAATCAAGAGTAAAAGTATCCATGTGATGACGTATAATGTAGGCATCGGATTTCATCGGGTGTTCGGAAACTAGCATCTGCTTGTGTTGCTCAATATACGGAGCCACAAAGGATGATTGTTGCAGAACAGTAAAGTGTGCCTTGTCGAACAAATCAGTATCATTGCTCAAACTTGTTTTCCTTCCAATGGTGCCCATTCCCCGCAGCCTCCCCTCGTGGCGTGAAGTTGGAACCCCAATCGAATTAATTGAGTCAATAAAATCAACACAAAACTCAATGACCTCCACTATTCCATATCCCTTGGCGATGCTTCCTTCTAGACGGGCACGATTAAGAACATAGTTTTTTAGGACTGAAACGAACTTCTCGAAAGGCCACATATTGTGCAGGAATATTGCACCGAGAATAGTAATCTGTTTTAGTAGGTGAACTAGGAGGTGCGTCATAATATTGAAAAAGGATGGTGGAAATACCAACTCAAAACTGACAAGACATTGCACCACATCATTCGTTAGCTTTACTAGCTTGGTTGGATCGATTGCCTTCTGCGAAATTGCATTGACAAATGCGCATAGCTTTATGAGCGGTAATCAGACATTCTCTGGTATAATACCCCTCAGTGTAACTGGAAGCAACTGGGTCATCAACATGTGGCATTCATGGGCCTTGAGATTTGTGAAATTCCAACAGGGACAAAAACAAACCCCTTTTGTCCCAGTTGAGAGTTTACTCCCGATTGAAAACACCAACCAGGTTACCAACCTGGAGTAAACCTTTTATCCTGGTTGGTAACTCCAACTGGGATAAAAGAGTGAGGCTTTTGTCCCGGTTGGAGACCGGGACAAAAGGGGGGGGCTGTCGGTGGTAAAAAAAACTAGCCGTTACAACCGGGACTAGGGGGGTTTTAGTCCAGGTTGTTATTTACAACCGGGACTAAAGCTCCCCCCCCAATTCAGCCTACCATGGCACATCACCTTTAGTCACGAGCCAACTTTAAACTTGGATAAAAGGGGACACATGAGTTCTCTACCAGTGTAAAATTCAATGATACGAGTTACTTATGAATAAATAATTATAATTTTAGAAGTACTATATTTGATTGGGCATCCTTCATTATATTTCAGTTAATAGTATATATATGCAAACTCATATAATTACAATAAATAATGTGATACGTGATGTAAAATTTCATTACGGATCATTTAAAAACCGTCACAAAGTGGTGTTTGTAACAATTTCAAAACTATCACAAAGGAGTAAAATTATGAGTCTTCCCTTGTGTCATCTCATAGAGGTGAAGGTGGCACGGGGCGCAGCCACCCGGCAGTTAGAAACCCACGGCGCCCTAGCTGTAAATCCAGATCCATTAGTGTTCCGGTTTCAGCCCATTATGGTCCATGTATCATGTTCTTGTGGAATTAGTCCCACCTTGGTAATCTTAGTCGCACTACTAAAGAATGGAGCTTCCATCCGCTTCCCAAAACTCTAAATATATTGGCTAGCTAGTAACAGATTGGACGACGTCTTGCTAGGAATGTGTCGCTTTCATAGTGGCCTGCAATTGGACGAGTGCGGCAACGGATTTGGATATCAACGAGGAAGTTTGTGCCGGTTGTGATGCGGCGCCACCGCTTGCATGCGGCGGCAGCGTGGATAAGCCAGAGCGGCGTGGTGAGGTTGAGAAGGATGAGATTGAGTATCTGGTCAGGCATGCCATGGATCGTGGTCCGCATGCGCAGGCGATTTCTTCGTGGTCGCTGTCCTGTCCAGGTTCCGGTGAAGCTTCAGCCTGGTTGCCGTGGAACTGGACATTGATGATGTAGTGGGATTAGCTGGTGTGACCCCTAATAGTGTGTTAGCTTATCTTGCTAATGCTGTTCTTTATATTATGACATTATTGTGCTGGACAAATCATTGCCCATGCTTGAGTGGAGTGCCCTCCAAGTAGGTTCTCCTCGTGCTAATCGCGCTCTATATATTAATTGTCTCGTCAACGCTTCATAGGTTGTCAGATTGAAAGGGGCGTTTATTAGGTAATCTCTAAGTTGACTTCACTTCCGAGCCATGTGCACAGAATTAAATGATTGGCAAAACTATGGTATTGATAGAATACTATTAGAAGAGTGTTTATACATCGGCACAGTGCTATGGGATTTTGAACAATTTGTTTATCATCTAATATCTTATAAACAAGATGCAGACATTTGTTGGCGTTTTGTGGTTGCAGTGCTTGGATGCTACGTTCTCAAATGGGTGATAGGGGAAATAATTTTTGGGTGAAACAATGTCCGTGCTGCTTATTCAGTGGTTCAATGTTACACTACGAGAAAACGGGGCTTTTCGGTACTAAAACTGAAGTCTTTTAGTCCGTTTCATATTACCACTCGGGAAACCGAGATTAAAGGAGGTTTTTCAACTGGTACTAATAGAGTATTCTCTAGCAGTGTTATCCTGAATGTGATGGGAAAATATTTTCATCGGAATGCTATAATTCACCAATTAATTGTCCATTTGTATAAATTTTGATCTTCCATGGTGCATTCATGCTTAATGCATGCATGTGTAACGCCATTGTATGTGTACAAACTATATACATGTGCTAAAAGTTTATTTATTGCGTCCTTTGCTGTAACATACTGAGGACATCTCTTAGTTCTCCACAAACATTTCTGTTGGTAGTTTATGATAAGTCAGGTATCTTATTACAGCAACAAACCTAAAGCAAAACAGGTTATAACACAAAAACATTCCTCAAGATTTCGTTGCGGCCCAGGCCTCACAAGTGGTAATGGTTTGGAGGCATGGCAAAGTTTGTTTCAGTGGAGTGTGCCCTCCAAGTAGGTTATTCTCGTGCTAATCGCGCTGTATAAATTAATTATCCAATCAATACTCTTTTTGAAACATATCCCATCAATACTTGTCACACCCTGAAATTTTCGAATTTCAGAATGTGATTAAAAGGAATAATTAAACAACAATTTTCTATAATTTAAAATATTTTTTGCCAATATTTATTTTCTTTACAGGAAATTTAGTATAGGAAAAATAATTGTTTGTTTTCAAAATTAAATAAGGTTGTTGTCCTCTGTTTGTGCATTCATGCTGATGCATTTTGGTATTTCATGAGTGAAAAAGTTTTAAAAATACGTTTAGATGTTGTCCGAGTTCTTCTGAGAATTTTTCCAGTTTTTTTGGAATTTATTCTCCTTTTCCTTGAGCTTAATCCAATTTTTCGATGGTTGTAGAATCTATTTTATGAGCTCCAAATATTTTATTTAGATTCCTCGTGTCCCAAACTATCTCTAAGATTTTTCCTAGAATTTTTGGGATTCTCAGAATATGTTTCGTGGTTTAAATTATTTATCTAGAATTTTCTGGATTTATATTCCCACGTAAAATAATCTCTGTAAATAATAATCTTTCTTTCTTAACGGGCTGAGCCCACGGACGCGACCCGCTCCGTTTGGACCATCAGGCCGCTGGCCTCTTCCTCTTTTTCACCGGCCCACCAGGCCTCTTTTTGCCAGGCCCATGTGGCCATTCCGGTGGCCCAGCTCCCCTCCCTTTCCCCTTAACAGGCCGGCTTCTTTTCCAGCCTATCTCCCTGGCCCGACCTGCCATCTCCTCTCTCTCCCTCCCCCTTTCGCTGCCGGTAGGCCCCACATGTTGGAAGCTTCTTCAAGCTTCGGCAGGCGCCGCCGCTTGAGCTCCCCGCACATGCGCCGCTCGGTTTCCCGTCACCCCGGCTTCTCGGCGCCCCTCCGGCTTCTCCCTGCGTCGCCGTTGCGTCTCCTCCGCTTCCCCTCCCGCGAAACGAACAGCCTTCCACCAAGCCGCCATTAATGACCGGCCGAAGCTCTTCACCTTCCACGAGCCGTCTCTGTTCCCTCCCTCACTCTATAAATCGGGCGCCCAGTGCCCCTGCTAGCCGCTGCTGCCCACCTCACCTCGCTCGCCTTTTCGCCACCGAGTGCTGCCATCGCCACCACCGCCGCCGCTTGCGCCAAATCGCCACCGCCGCTGTGTTTCCCCGCCGCTGACTCATCTCCGGCCGCTTCCGCCCAAAGCCTCCGCCGGTGAGAGCCCCTCCCGCACCCCTCTCTCTTTCCCTGCTGCTTGCGCTGGCCGCCCCAGTTCAACGCCGCGCCGGCGAGCACCGGTCAGTGCGCCGTCTCCTGCGCAGGCAAGCGAGAGAAGAGGATAAGCTGCACCTTTCTGCAGTCAGCCCCTGAAGATCTTGCAAATCTTTATCCCTTCTTCTTGTGTCTTGTATAATTCACACCAAACCCCCTGAACCTTTCAGTATCTCATAATCTGATCCAATCCTTACCTTTTTGCAGATCTAACCCTGAAGTTTCAGCATTTCGCGGGCTCTTTTCACTGAATCTTGGTAAACTTCTCTGCTAACCCTTTAAGTCTACGGTTAATCACGATTAAGTCCCTAGATCCTGTTTAGCCCGTGGTTTCTGCGTTTTAGCTCCGTTTTAATCCGTTCAAGTTGCATTACACTCATAACATCATAAAATCCACGTTAGTGTTGTTGTCATCCTACATTTCATGTCTTTGAAAATAAATTTAATATTAATTTGATTAATGCCTAATGAACATGTGTTTCTCTATATAAAAGTTACCAAGAGTTATCCACCACTTTTCATAATAAATATCAATATGATTAATGACTACTTCATAACCTTTCTAAATAAAAGCCAATTAGGACATACACCGGTTTTTCATAAACCAAAGATAATTTGATTAACACTTATTTGAATAATTCTTACAATTAAAAGCTATTTAGAGTTAAACCTTGGCTTTTCTTAAATTAAATTCAATTTGACTAATATGAATTCAATTTGCTTTCTAAATAAAAGCTACATAGGTTATGTTCCGCTTGTTCATAAATAAATGTTAATTTGGCTAATATAAATACCAATGTGTTTTTAATATAATATCCTTAGTTGAACTCGAAATATAAAGCTATGCGCTTAGATATTCATCTATGCTTTATTTCCAAATTAAATGTTGAGTTTCCATAAATTGTACTTAAATATTTATAAATAAAACTTGACTAGGTTTCTACCTCAGTCTTTGCAAATAAAGTATAAACTGTCTTAATTCTAACTTAGGATATTTTCTTTCTGAAATATCCTTTACATATGTTTTGCTAAATAAAATAAACCTAGCTTATAGTCTTTTTATTTATTTCGTGAATCAAATCTCTCGATAGTTCGTTTTAAGCGTTTGTGTGATCCTTAGATCGAGCCTTGTCCTTTAGTACGTCTTTTAAAGCCTTTCTTTTATTTTGGTGTATTGTTCTTAGTTGTACTTGTTTGTTTGTTAGTGCCGATGTTTCCTTTGATTAGAAGGATCGTCGTCCGAAGCTTTGAAGGTTAAGAGTTTCAAGAAAGCAAGATTTAAAAAGCAGTGAGAGTAACTTTACGTTGGAGAAAGGCAAGTGTCCCTAACCATTCTTCTACCTATGCTTTGTTCATAGTGTTATGATAATCTTAATTGGAACATGGAGAACCACCCAAGAAAACAATACAACCACAACATCAAATGGTTCTGATCTTAGCCGACTAATTAGGCATGTGGTTGACTAGTGGCCTTACCGAAAGGGCAAGGAGGGGGAAGGTGTCGGGGGTATGACCCGAAGCGATAGCCTTCTAAGGTGCTGACTCATTACAACAGGTTGTGACCCACACCGCTACTGAAACTCTAGCGTGCTACTAGTTGTCTATATGTCTTTGTAAAGGCTTCGTAGTTTACCCCCCAGCCACTCACCAAAGGAAGTGTTTAAGGGCTTTGCAAACCCGGGCGACACGGGGGAACACGAGTTGTGGGTAAAGTGTACAACCTCTGCAGAGTGGAAACTGATATATCAGCCGTGCTCATGGTTAAAAGCGGCTTGGACCCTCACATGATTAATTAAACTTGAAGATGGACTTAAATCGTTAATTCTGTTTAGTTCCTATGGCCTTGCTGAGTACTAACCATAAGTGTACTCACCCTTGCTTACTGCTACTCAGAAGAAGAAGATGCTATGAAGATGTTGTGAAGATGATGCTGAGTTCTAGGCGTACGCAACCTCTAGTCGAGTGCCTGTGAAGTTTGGAGCCTCCGTTTCCAGAGTTTAAGCTGCGTGTCTCTGTTAGTCTTGTAAGTCTTTTTTGTATCTTTTTACGTGATACTGTTACTGTTATTCACTAATGATGTCACTGTATGTATGGAACTTGATCATATAAGTAATACTTGGTTTTGTTTTAAAACCGGATGTGACAATATTTCATCTATTAAATGGGCATTGATTATGTAATCTCTAAGGTCAGTCTGAGTGCACAATTTTATAGCACAATTATCAAGACTGAGAACTTGCTAACCGTGGCTGCTGGGTTCAAAATCCTCTCACATATGATGAAACTCCTTCTCCTCTCTCCTTATAATGATCTTACCACGTCATCAAAATTGCTGATGTGGCATGTTATTTAATGGTCATGAAACTCTTGATGAAACCTCCATTGTGATACTAGCCTAAGTTGACTTCACTTCAAAGGTCCTTTGAAGCCATGTGCACCAAGTTAACAGGATTTGAAAAAGTTCATACATCGGCACATTGCTTCTGGATCTTGAACAACTTGCGCATGTTCCAAAACTCTTCCTAACAAGCTGGTCATTTGTTGGAATTTTCTGGTTGCGGTGCTGAAATGATACGTTCTCAAACAGGTAACATGGGAATGTATTTTTGGGTCAAAGATTGTACGTATTGCTCATGGTTTGATGGGTTATTGGGTTATCAGCAATCATTTCTGTTGGTGATTTACGCGAAGTCAGGTCTCTCATTAGTGACGAACTATGTTGGTGATTCAAACTGTGTCGTGTATCTGATATATGGGTGTTAGTAAGGTATAAATAAAGCACTTCTCTAGGTTTTCCGGAGGAAGAAAACCAGAGCTAAATAGGACATAGTCCCAAAACATTAATTTATTGAGTTTCTATCGTTCCAAGGTCTCCCAAATGGTAATGGATTCAAGACTGGCAAAGGTTTGCTCAAGCCAGACGGACACTGATCCTCGAGAGCAAAGGTGGATGGCAGCTTGACATCTTCATGAGCTTGGTTCTCAGTAAAATAAAACAGAACAGAAATTAGGTAGTTTGGACCAGCACAACTTCAGATTCGTTTGAGTCATGACAAGATGAAGAAAAAAAGCAAGTGGGAAAATTAAACATTTGCCTACCTATCTTATTATATACACACCAAGAATGATGTACGGAGGATCGACTTCTAGTACTGGTCCTTTAGTACCAGGCGCTTGACCGGTATCACTTAGTTGATACTAAATGCTACGCCATTTAGTACCGATCAACCCAACCATTACTAAATGCGTCATTTAGTACCGGTCGGTAACACCAACCGGTAATAAACTGCAAGCCTGCACGTTGCGCTGTTGCGGATGGTAGTTTAGTACCGGTTGGTTTTATTAACCTGTACTAAAGTTTATTTCTTTTTTTATTTACCTTTTTGTTTCAATTCGTATTCGTATCAACTAAGCTTTTACTAATAATATTACGGTAATATATCAACCCATCAAATCCAAGTATCACAAGTATCAACCCATTCAAATCATTAACACTCAATAGTTCATACATAAATACTTAAGGTCTCAAAGAGAACAAGTTCAAATCCATAAGAAAATGGTACGGTAGAAGTACATCCATGCATGCTACATATTTAATAATTCACTTTGCTTATGTATGTATGCCACCTAGCTCAAGTCTCCAATCGTAAAGCCTACAACTTCATCAGTATAAGCTAGAGCATGAATTATAAGCTAGGGCATGAACTAGTGCACTCTCTAGTGCTTCACTAGGACAGTCACATGCACTACCATAAATCTCAAACAATGGAGGTGATGTCAACTGAAATGGCTTGTAGAAAGTGAGATGAGCATAGAGCTTGAAATCTCTAGTGTGTACCGAGTTATCATTGGTGTAACTATAATTCAACATATCCAAGACTTGAGCCAAAGTTGCATGGAAGCTCATTGCCGCCAAGATTTGACCAAAGACATCCTAAAACAAGAGAATAACGTGATGAACTTTAAAAGATGTAACATAATTAAAGATAAAAGGATGATTAGATATGTTTCATACCATGTCATGACATGTTGATTCAGCTGACAAAGCCTCTCAGTAGCTAGTCATATTGTTTTCTCCCTCCTCGAGCGCCTTTATTCGAAAATATGAGAAGTCTAGTACAAAATACCCATGATCCATAAGCTATTGTAGGCAGGCCTCCATGGCGGTCCTTTCAAAAGTTACCCTACTTGGTGCTAATTGACCTCATGCGGCAATTGAAACAATTGGGATGGGCTGTCCTGGTACTCCAAATCCAGTTGGCTTGTGTTTCTCGAACATGTACTTGAAAGAAATTTTTACTCTTTTAAAATTTTGTGGACCAACTATCTCGGATTGCACTAAAAAAGATTGTCGATAAGCTACATTTTATGTAAGTAAATTTAGGAATTATTCATGTGTAGTAAAAAAACCAATTACAAGAAGGAAAGAATATTACTATGTTAGGAATTGTTCCTCTACTTTGATCGCCTTTTGGCAAGTCAATGACACGATTTAGGAAGTGAATTTCAGGAGGACGAAACAACGGTGGCTCCTCAAAATTGTAGTGTCCATGGCTGCCACCACCACGGCCGCCACCTCCACGGCCGCCACCACCACGGCATGTAAAACTTCCACTTGCCGTAGTTAGCCCAAACTGTCAAAATAAAATTGTGATAAGATAATTTTCCACCAGTTTTATTAACTAGTCAACTTTACCACCAATAATACATTGTCATGTACGCACATCATATACATTGAAATAAATGTAGACAATCATTTCATAGCCATCTACAATTCTATCACAATGCTACCCGTGAATATCTACATGTCCTCTTAGAGATATAGCCTTATGCCATAATTGTATCACAAAAAATAATTACTTAGCATCCAATACAAATTGGTATCCGATTCAAGCAAAATCATAGCCATTTTAATGCAATACGGGTAGCAAAATCATTTTAATGCATCAAAATAAAAATTATTAAAATAGAAAACCTAATAGAGGAGGGCGCGCAAGGTAAAGAGAGGCATGGTGGTGCCCCACGGGGGAGGCGGGGAAGGGAGAGGCGCGGTGGCCGGAGATGGGGTGGCGTTGATCGGGGATGGCGAGATGTCGACGGTGATGGTGGCGACGGGCAACGGAGCTAGGGATAGGGCGATAGTTGATGACAACGGTGATGGAGACGGGGACAGGGACGGGACAGGGCGGTGGTGACGGTGATAGAGATGCAGACGGGGATGGGATCGGCGTGGTGGTGGTGGGTGATGGCAACAGCAACGGTGACAGCGACGGGGATGGGGCGGCGGTGGTGGGCGAGGGTGACGGGGATCGGGAAGGCGTGGCACAGAGGGAGGAACTGCTAATTTTTGGAAACTGCTAAGTGTTTGGAGAAGATGAAGTATCTGTAGGTGGGACACTTTAGAACCGGTGGTAGCCTTTGCTCGATACTAAATTCCTCCATTTAATATTAGGTAGGGCCCCTAACCGGTACTAAAGTGGCTAAATGGCGAGATCGGGCATTCAGTACCGGTTCCAGCCTTTGCTCGGTTTCTAAATTCCTCCATTTAGTACGTGATATACTTGCAACCGGTACTAAACTTGCCAAATTAGCAGGAGCTGAAACTGTTCGCCTCCATCAGTTCTTTTTCCCACGCACACTATGTTAATTATAATAAAATATTTCAATCATTATGACAAGGTTGTCACATGTATGTATGTATATATATGAAATAGTTGAGAAAAATTCATCACAAATATTAACTAGAGTACATTACATATTAAATCTACGTAAATGAGATACTTAGAACCTACGATTGTCCACATCGTGCCCGTTAATCATCGCAACATCCAAACTATGATTTATATGAATAATGTCCATTCCTAAGAACCTATCGACATAGTCTAGGGCATATATTAAGTCTTGCATAAATGAGATATTTAGAACATAGGATCGTCCATGTCACTACTATTAATTTGGGAGATAAAAAAAATACACCAATCCTAAAATAATGGTACAACATAAGATCTACGATCCACTTACTTTGGTTGAATATCATAAAGGAATATTGAAATAATTGTCCAAACGACTTTTGGAGCAAGTGCCACATTTTCATAATAGAAGTATGATGGCTCAATAGCCTATCCAAGCAAAAGACCTGCTCATTGAGCATGGCCCATTTTGGCAATCTAAAATCAACCATAAGCCGATGGGTCAAGGTCAATGAACAAATCTTTGCCTGAACCAGTTATTGGCCACCATATTTCTATTATGAAAATCTAGCTCCAAAAGGTGTTTGGTAAACTATTTCAAGATTCTTTTATGATGTTCAGCCAGAGTTTGTTGACTCGAAGTTCTTCTATTCTGTGGTATTGGAGGAGTGAAGGTGTTATATCCATTGCCGGTCTATCTGCATTGTATTATATAAAAAATGGACATAGAGTTTCGTATTAGATAAAGAACTTGATCAATATTAGAGAGGCAAAAGATAGAGTAAATGTGTTTATCATATTTAGTCCTCATTCTAAAAAGTTCTCCATTCTCCTCGTTCCAAAAGATCAACAAGTACTCCATTTGTAACATAAAACTCATTCTAAAAAACTCTCCATTCTCCTCACTTGAAAAAACTCTCCATTCTCCTCACTTGAAAAAACTCTCCATTCTCCTTGTTCTAAATGATCAACAAGCTAGTACTCCATTTGTAACTTAGAACTCATTCTGAAAAACTCCCCATTCACCTCACTCTAAAAAACTCTCCATTCTCCTCGTTCTAAAAGGTCAACAAGTACTCCATTTGTAACATAAAACTCATTCTAAAAAACTCTACATTCTCCTCACTCTAATAAAGCAACAAGTACTCCATTTGTAACATAAAACTCGCTCATTCAAAAAAAATCCTAGAATACTATGACCAGAGGATGGAGAATGAAGTTGCTGACCAGTCTAGTGAAGAAGCTGGAGAAAAACGAAGCACGAGAAAATGGTTGAGCTTGCTCGCAGCTCATTTGCAAATTAGTATCGGCTGGTAGCTTACTGGTTGAAGCTACTAGCCGGTACTAAATGGCATTCTCACACCATTTAGTACCAGGCTACCAACTGGTACTAAATGGCTTCATGGGGAATCTTGCTATAAGCCACGCAGTCGACGTGCCACCATTTACTACTGGCTGAGGCTCCAAACTGGTACTACAGGGGCTCCGGTGGTACTGTGCGTGATGATCGGTACTAACGCCGTGTGTTACTACCTGATGAAAAGACGTCCGGTACTAACGCGTTGGACAAATGCTCAGTTTTCCAGTAGTGCAAAATTAAAATTGCCCAGCATTTCTTCCTCCCAGATATTTTATAGGATAACCTGCTCTCGCGAATTATTGATCTTTCCAAAAAAATATACTTATAATGACCTATTTGCACTTGCACATGTCATAGCATGGACCATCACGACCTCTCTTACACCGGAGTACACATGCTGACACCTTTGGCTGTAACCACAGTTCATGTGGATAGACCTCGCCGGCGAGCTTATTCCGGATGTGGTCACGCTCCACCTGCATGGTTCCGAGCTCGACAGAGAACAACCATGTCTCCTCCACTGGAGTCAGCACCACATACCCCTTGCCCGCTGTGACAATCTTCGCGGTGTGGCTGAAGAAGCACTCCTTGTACCCCGGGAACCCAAGGGTCGCCTCCGGCAGGTGCAGGCTCCTGACAAGCACCCAATCGCTGCCACCATTGTTGTGCTCTTTCTTGAGGAACACCCTAAGATCCTTGCCGATCAGGCTGATAACACGCACTAAGTTGTCGACGCCGTCATCGATGAACCGGAAAGTCGATCTGTGTTGTGATCCCCGCACATTCTCAGGTAGATGGAAGTGCGAGAGCACTCCAGTGCCCTCTTCTCCAGAGAAGACAGATCCATCATCTTCGATTCCCCAGAAGATAGATCCTTTAGAGCGCCCTGCATAGTGGACAGACTCGGCACCCCGGATGTGGATGCCGCCGGACATCGCATGGCGCGACGTGCTCCATCCATGTCTCCATCGTCTAGACCAAGGTGGCCCGTGGGTGTAGACGTGGGCCGTCACATAACTTACTCCATCTGCAATTCCGGTGGAACGCTGGTACACCATGCAAGTCAAAGTGAAGCTGGACATGCTCGAGACATTGTATCTACGGTTGAGGAAGACGCCGAGGCAGTGGCAGTACTTCATGTCTTTGATTGGCTTGATCTTGAAATAGCGTCGCGAGATGGGCTCGCATACTACAATGTCTGGGAAGGAGCTATGCCGCTGGTTGGTGAGGAGCAGAAGACTGCCGTAGCCGTCGACCAGCTGCCAGGGACGGCTGCCAGGGCCACTGGGCAAGAAGTCGAGGGTGAAGTGGCGGACGTCGATGGACGGCAAGGCGGGGATGAACACAACACGGTGGCGGCGCTGCGCCTGCGATGACCTTGGCTCCGGGGAGAAAGACGGGTCGACGACGTGGTAGTGGCCTATGGTGGTAGAAAAATCATGGTAGTTGCAATCACGGTACCTCATGCCGTGGGAGGAGGCAATATGGCGCCACCGTGTGCACACAGCCGCTGCACGGAGGAAGGACACATGTGAATCCAGGCGGCCGAAGATGAGCTTGAGAAGGTGATTGGGGACGTCATTCACGGTGGTCGGCAACTTCGTCGCCGGCATCTGCTCCTTGCTATGCCGCGCCCTCTCTTTCTCCATTTCGGATTTGGGGTTAGTTAACTCTACTGGTGTGTTGTGCTGGGTGGAGAATTTGGTCTGCTGAATTTATTTGGGTGAGAACAGATTTTTTTATAATTGCTTGAGACAAGTCATTACAGATGCTTGAGTGGAGTGCCCTCCAAGTAGCTATGTGTCAACGCTCTATGATTTGAAGGAACGTGGGTTCGACGTAAACTCGATGTGGACTTCGCTTTGGTGTTCCATGTGCATATCCTAGCTACGAACCCCTGAAAACTATAGTCTATTGTATACATCATGTCCAAATGATCAACTCCTCGTGGCAAGTATATTACATTATTAATTTGCAAATTAATTACGAATTGCAGTTTATATTCTGTAATTTGCATAAGTACACTAGTAGATAATTGGGCTTTAGTCCCGGTTGGTAGGGTGCAAATATCCCGGAAATCCATCCGGGATAAACCAACCGGGACAAAAAGGGGGGGGGTCTTTTATCCCGGGTCACTCAACCGGGACAAAAGACCCCCTTTTATCCCGGTTGGTAATACCAACCGGGATAAAAGACCCCCTTTTATCCCGGTTGGAAACCCCTTTTATCCCGGTTGGTGTTTCCAACCGGGATAAAAGGGTTCGAGAGTCTTTTTTTCCCACTAGTCTTTGCAACCGGGATAAAAGGTCCCGATTGGTGAGCCCCCCACCAGTGACCGAGTTTTAGTCCCGGTTGGTGAATCTTTTGTCCCGGGCCAACTTTAAACCGGGACAAAAGGGGGCGCATGGAAAGTCAATTCTCTACTAGTGGTAATTGATGAATAAGTCATTAGGATTTAAAAATATTATGTTTAACCTTCAATAAAATTTAATTTTTTAATTTCTGTTTTCTCGCAGTCCGTCACACCAATCTGCACATAGTTGCCGGCGCCCGTGCATGCAAAGGTTCGAACGAGCCCACAGGATAGCTCATGTGCACGGCCTAGGTCTGCGCCATCCTGCAGCTGCATTTGACGATCAAGAGCCCTCGTGATTTGGTTCAAAAACATGCCAAGCATCAACATGTCCTTGCTTCCCACCCATTACCATAACATCTTTGGTGGAATCGTTGGCGGCAGCGAATTTGTCATCCCCAATACCTTCCAAGACTAGCTCTGACTACAACCAAAACATGAAGCACATCTATGGCTCCTTCCTTGGGGCTGTCCTATTTTTTAACACACAAGAACGCCTGGCGCGTGTATTAATTAACTAAGACGTACATATATCTAATGGCTTATGTGGCCTAGAGTTTTATTTATGTGACTGACGGTGGCTATCCATTTTATCCAAGTGGTGAAACCTATCTAGGCGTCTTTGAGAACTTATATAACTCAGAACATGTACATTTTCTAGAATTTATTTCAGGATTTAAGGACACTTTCTTAAAGTGGTTGTGCATACTACAGACCCCTGAATTTAATACTATAGATTATACATGTCTAAGTGATCAATAGAGTATATTTTAATTTGCAATCACTTGAATTAATCATTAGAATTTATTAAAAGTATCATATTTAATTGAGCACGCTTCATTAAAATTAAACTGCCTTAGTGTTTGCAAGAAAAATACATCTTCTGTTTGGAAATGAATGGAATACAAATATGAAGTATGGACTATACCTGAAGAGACCTCTATCAGTTTTTTAATATTTGAACATCCAACCAAGTCGTTTGTAACCGGAAAATTCAAATGAGCTTATGGAATTCTAGATAAAAAATTGTTGACCGATGCAGTGAGTCGAAGCACCTACATGAACCAACTCCGATCATATTAGTGCAGAATTGCATCTGACAGACCAGCAACAAGCTCTGACATATTCTTGTGTAGGATTAAACTCTCTGACTCATTTGCCAGTAACCATTTCTTCCTGTGGCCTTATGAAAGTGTGCATCTCAGCTCTCTTCTTACTATACCCTGCATCAGTGACAGTGGTATGAAACTATGAACCAATCTGGCACCTGTTTGTTACCTGCAGCAAACACAGAGTACACATGATCTCAAACTCCATTGCAGTGGTTTACTGTTCCACCATCTGATCTCAGACACCATTGCAGTGTCAGTTCACTACCGGAAATTAACTGTGGGTCTGCCGAGTGCCTAGATCTTTGCCGAGTGCTAACACAAAAACACTCGGAAAAATATTTATGCTCAGCAAAAGAGAAAAAAAAACACTCGGCAAAGTTTAGCACTTGGCAAAAGAGGAAAAAACACTCAACAAAGGGAGGCACTCGGCAAAGAACATTCCACGTGGACATCCGTTTAGTACGTTTGCCAAGTACTGTCTGTTAGTGGAAACACTCAGCAAAAGAGGGAAAAACACTCGGCAAAGTGTGGCACTCAGCAAAAGAGGAAAAAAAACACTCAGCAAAATGACGCACTCGGCAAAGAACGTGCCACGTGTTCATCCGTTATTATGTTTGCCGAGTGTAAATCTGTGGCACTCGGCAAATAATTTTTTTTCTCTTCTGACCTTGAAACTTTTTCTACTCTCAACATACAACATGTGGTATTCCATGTTAAAATTTGGTATATTTCTGGATCTGTTTTCTATATTTAATTAATTTATTACATTTCTAGGAATTTTTTGGGTATAACTCAAATTTGAACCGTAAGTGATTCAAACAATAGAATAAAATGAGTAGAAAATAATATTCATGTTATCGAGTCCAGTGTTAGGCCTTACTCGTGAAAGGAAAAGAAATTTCGAACATCTTATTCAAAAAACACGACCATGAACGTGTGGCCGATTGATTTTTCAATTTAAAAAAAGCAAACGAAGTCTGAAAATCATGAGATTTGTCATGATGTGATGATATCATACATGGATGTTGTGGCAAAAAATTTTGAACATCTTGTCCTTGTTCAGAAAACACAACCATGAATGTTGCTTTTTTTTTGCTGAGCATCGGTTCTTTTGCCGAGTGTCCGATAAAAAACACTCGGCAAAGAAAACTTTGCCGGCACTGTGGATGCCATGTGCTGTTTGCCGAGTGTAACACTCGGCAAAGAGTGTTTTTTGGGCTTCACCGTGTACCGAGGACACACGGCAAACCTACTGTTTCCGGTAGTGGTTCGTGGCCCAGCAAATTAAAGAAAACAAACAACCAAACTCACAAATCAAAATTCTTAAATCAAGTGGTCGACTGGAACCTCTGAATAAACCTCAAACACCAGAAAGGAGCAAAATTAAGGCTATGCTGTGAACATGTGTCACAAAAGATTAGGTTGTCACACTGTTTTTTAAAGTAGTAGTGAAGACTACCAACCCCTAAAAACTATAGTCTATTTTATACAAATCATGTCTAAGTGATCAGCAGAGTATATTTAAATTTCCAAATCACTTGAATTACTACAGTTTCTACATTCTGCAATTTTATCAGCGATTGACCAATTAATCATTAGAATTTATTTAAAGTATCATATTTAGTTGGGCACCCTTCACTAAAATTAAACCGCCTTAGTGTTTGCAAGAATAATACATCTTCTATTTAATTTTGAAATGAATGGAATAAAAATATGATGTATGGAGACTATACCTGAAGAGACCTCTAACCAAGTCGTTTGTAACGTCAAACACCAGAAAGCTGCAAGGGCTATGCTGTGAACTTGTGTCACAAAAGTTTTGGTTGCCTCCGTAAGCAAGTCGTTTGTATTTGTTTCTATATTTTTATTTAAAAATAGAATAAATAAGGAAAATTTTCACATATTAGATCTAACTAATCTAACGTGATTATAATCATCATCTAACGTGCAGGTGCATGAGAATTAAGGTGCCTTGATGTTTCTGTAGGCTAAGAGCAACTCCAAAAGGCTGCTAATCTTACCCCCAAAATTTTTTTAGGAAAAAAAAGAGAAAAAATGAACTCCAACAGTCTACCCAAAACTTCCCCAAAAAATTAGCGACGCCAAAAAACATGCCCTCCTCCCGCATATTTTCGCGACCTGAGAGCAACTCCAATAGTATCCTAAAAAATTCTTCCCCAAAACTATGTACTGGGGGTTCTCCCAAACAAAATTTCCCCCAAAAACATATCAGTCCACAGCAGATCGCTAATAAATAGCTCCGAATATTTCAAACACGGGTCACGTCATCGTATTGGGCCCATCGGAAGGGACGCGTGGGCGTGCGGGGATCAGGATTAGGGGAGGAACGCCAACGCTAAAATATACACGGTAGCAGGGTGTTTTTTAGCGTCGCTAAAAAATTAGGGAAGGTTTAGGTGGATTGTTGGAGTTCATTTTTTCTCTCTTTTTTCCTAAAAAAGGTATTGGGGGTAAGATTAGCAGCCTCTTGGAGTTGCTCTGAGATCTTCCCCCAATTGTTCCCGCGCCCCCTTGTCACGCATTTTTTCTTTTTTTGCCGCGCTCCTCTCCCGGCATCCGTTCGAGCCTTCCAGGTGGCGGCGGCCAGGCTCCTCTCCCGACGCGCCCCTCCTCTCCCGGCGGCGCACCCCTCCACTCCCGGCGGCGGCAAGGGGTGAGGGGTGGCGGCGGCCTTCCCTACTCCGGCGCACCCCTCGTCTCCCGGTGGCGTGTCCGTCCTTTCCTGGCGGCAGCCATCCCCACTCCGGCAGTGGCCCTCCTCTCTCGGCGGCGGTGCCCTGTCGGGTCGGCTGAGCAGGCAGCGGCGGCGGCCCTCCCCACTCCGGCGCGCCCCTCCTCTCCCAGTGACGCGCCCCTCCTCTCCAAACACTCGTTCCACGTCCTTCCTACAAGCTTCTTGGGCAGTTGCAAAATATTTCTTCTTATTACCTTGTGGATCAGGTATGCTCTTCACAATTATGGCCCACGAGGGATATATGCCATCAGCAAGATAATAACCCATTGTATATTCATTGTTATTAATGGTATAATTCACCTTTGGAGCTTAACCTTCAGCTACCCGTGCAAATAAAGAAGACCGGTGCAAAACGTTGATGTTATTGTGGGAACCAGGCATCCCACAAAAAGCATGCCAAATCCAAAGATCTTTATATGCAACAGCTTCAAGTATAATTGTAGGCTCATGCACATGCCCGATATACATACCTTGCCATGCCAAAGGATAATTTTTCCACCTCCCATGCATACAATCAATTGACCCAAGCATACTAGAAAAACCTCTACTCTCTCCAATGGCAAGTAATCTAGCAGTATCATCTTCATTAGGTGATCTCAAGTACTCATCTCCAAAAACCTCAACAACAGCATTGGCAAACCTTCTCAGACTCTCAATAGCAGTACTCTCACCAATACGGACATAATCATCTGTAGCATCAGCTGCTACTCCATAAGTTAACATCCGAAATGCTACAGTAATCTTTTGCAGACTAGAAAGGCTAAGTACACTAGCAGCGTTTCTTTTCTACAAAAAATATGATTTTTTTTAGAGTCTGAGAAACAGTGTACAAACAGTGTACGCCTCATTCGAAACCTGCATGTCAAGAGTAACGAGACACACGTATAATATGATTTTTTGAAAAAAAATGGTGGAAATAAATCTATTGTTTACATACTGTCGTCTTATTTCCGTCGTCTTCTGAAATAACTATGTCCATACGTAGGTTCATCAGAAAAATAATCTTCATACAACCTTTGATGCCCTGCCTGTATGTCTCACTGAAGTACTCGATGACCTATGATAGAACCACGATATTTTTTTTCATCATCGGACTCATCCACATTCACGACCACATGAGTAACAGAGACAAGGAAATTATCATGGTCATTGTCTAATGACGAATCCAACACTAGATGCAACGAAAAGCTTCCTCGACTCATAGGGAATCTTGGACGGCCGGCACCAGATGCCCGCGTTCCACGGCACAGTGCGTAGGGGCTTTCCCCGACCGGCGTGACCGGGACTGGACAAAGACCCTGCGCAGGGCTGCTGGCGTTTAGAGAACGCCGTGCGCACGTGGGGTCTGGCGGCATGATCGTGAGTCGTGATGATGGCCTGAGGTATGGCATGAGTCGTGATGATGGCCTGGGCCTAGCTGCGTGCGATGGTGATATGGCCTGGTTCTGGTGGCAGAAATAAAAAAAAGGTCTGGCGGCTGTCACGCCAGCGACAAATAAAAAGCCCAGCGACACTGCTTGGAAAAAAAACGGATTCTAAAATGGGCCTAGGATGAAGTGGCCTCATTTGAAATACTGGGGGACTAATTTTTAGCATTCTGCTGTGGCTTGGTATGTTTTTAGGGGGAAAAGTTTTTAGCAGAGCTCCCAATACCTTATTTTGGGAAAGAATTTTTTGAGAAACTTTTGGAGTTGCTCTAAGATGATCAATGCATATTTTCCCGTACGTTTACTTTTTCACGTTCCAAGGTATGTTATTCAGTTATGTGTGTTAGTTCATGGATGCTCCATATCGGGGCTGCAATCCACTTTTCTCTGTAGGCCCTCGCATTGTCCCTGTAGGCGACTCGGGAGCGGACACCAGGCGACGCCGCCGAGTCTCCACTGGCCAAATGCCGCCGACCGCTGCTGCCGCTCCGACGGTCTGATGCATTTTAAAAAAAGTGACTATAATGTTTGTGGTCCGATGCATTCTGGAAGGGATACATGAAGCCGGAATATTCCATTATCTAAAAAAATGTGTGTTAGTTCATTCTTTTGTAAAATCCAAAGATATAGTTACTTCTTCACTCCGTAATGGTGAAAATATTAAAGCTTTTGCACCTTCTCGAAAAAAATATAATGCTATGGAATAAGCACTCACAAGCTGGTCTCTCAATTCCGAACGAATCACAAGCCTACAATGCACACACTCGTCTGAAGGGAATTCACAGGCTCTAATTCTTGCGAGTCAGCCTAGGTTAGCTTGTTGAGGTGGGAGGTACGGACGTGTGATTCGGTACACCAAGTGTCCAGTTCTAACTTGAATTTAGGAGTATATTTCTTCTTCTTATAAAAAAGTCACCTCATTTCTTCTAGGTTTGATCACATCACTGGTGAAAAACTCACCTTTAGTCCCAATAGGTAAGGCAAATAAATTCCGAAAAACCAACTGGGACTAACTATTTATGACAAAAGGTTTCCCTCTTTAGTCCCGGGTTATTCACTCGTGACTAAAGACCCCGTTTAGTCCTGGTTGGTACCGGGACTAAAAAGGTTCAAAAAATAAAAAAAGTGCCGGCCCCCCACGCCGGCCCCGCGCCCGGCAGCCCCACCCCGCCGCCACCGCTGCCCCGCCGGCCGCCGACATCCTCAGCCCTGTCGGAGAGCGAGAGGAAGAGGGAGGGACAGGAGGAGAGGGAGGGAGAGCGGGCAAGCATACTTGTGCTCGGCATGCCGCCGCATCCGGCGCGCCACCACGTCCCACCTGCGCCCCACCGCCCTTGGCTGGCCACCGCTCCCCCGTGTGCCACTGCCCTGCACCTCGCCCCGCTGCTGCTCCTCACTGCCAGTGAGGGCGAGCAGAGGAGGAAGGGGAGGGGCAGCAGAGGGGGACGGGGCGGGAGAGAGAGGGGGAGGGGGAGGCAAGTAGAGAAGAGAAGTGTGGGAGAGAAGAGATAAGGGAGAGGAGGAGAAGATAAGGTGGAGGCAGAGAGGGGGTTGCGTGGGAACAGTC
>NC_028451.1:26455382-26472406 GCF_000263155.2 Setaria italica | reverse complement strand
CCGCTTCGGACTTTAGCGCCCATTAGATCTCCCTTCACTCTTTTATCCTGTCCGTAGATTGTTCAATTTCGTACCACATCTTATCTGCATTACCACTCCGCCGCAACTTTTGTCCTAGCAGATGCCTCAACCAGCTACGGGCTGCCTTTTAGCCTGCGTGATGCTCCACTCGGTATGAAACAACTCTTCCCACTAGCCGTTACAACCTGAACTAAAGGGGGGCTTTAGTCCCAGTTGGTAAGGCACATAGATCCCGAAAAACCAATCGGGACTAACTATTCGGGACAAAAGGTCCCTCTCTTTAGTCCCGGGTCATTCACTGAGGACTAAAACCCCCCTTTAATCCCTACTACCAACCAGGACTAAAAAGGTTCAAAAAAAATTAAATAAAAGTGCCGACCACCCACGCCGGCCCCGCGCCGCCTGCCCACCCGCGCACCGGCTGCACGGCCGGCTGCCCTGCCCCGCAGCCGCCACCGCCCCACCGGCCGCCGACAACTGTGGCCCCACTGGAGATGGAGAGGGAGAGGAAGGGAGAGGGAGGAGGGAGGGGGCGAGCATACCTGTGCCCCGTGCGCGGCGCCCCGCCGCCTCCGGCTAGCCGCCACTCCCTTGTGCGCCACTGCCTTGCATGTCGCCCCGCTGCCGCTCCTCACTACCAGTGAGGGACGAGCAGAGGGGGAAGGGGAGGGGCAGTGGAGGGGGAGGAGGCGGGAGAGGAAGGGGGAGGGGCGGCGGTGGTAGGAGAGGGAGGGGGAGGGGCCGGTGGGCAAAGAAGAGAAGTGTGAGAGAGAAGAGATAAAGGAGAGGAGAAGAAGATAATGTGGAGGGAGAGAGGGGGGCCGCGTGGAAAGGTTGGTTTTGTCACGGTTGGAAACACCAACTAGGACTAAAGGTCCCCCTTTAGTCCTGGTTGGAATTACCAACCGGGACTAAAGGGGCCTTTAGTCTCGGTTGGAATTACCAACCTGGTTGGTATTTCCAACCGGGACAAAACGCCCCCTCGTCCCACTAGCTGTTACAACCAAACTAGGAGGACTTTAGTCCTGGTTGGTCTTTCCAACCGGAACCAAGCTCCCCCTGTCGGTGGCCGTCAGTGATTCATTTTTGATCGGGACTAAATGTCCTTTAGTTTCGAGTCTAGAGATAACCGGGGAAAAACGTTGGACAGAAGGTCTCCTCGCAACTGTTCTTTAATAAATTCTCAATATGTTGACCCTCTGTTAGCTCGTCGCGTTCCGTCTAAATAGGCAAACTCTGTTAACTCTGTCGAGGCTTCCGCCTGACACGACGTTACATGGTGCAAACTACTGATGCATGGTAGTGTCTTACCCCGCAGCGGAGCTCTCCGTCAAGAAGGTGATGTTTGCCTCCCGTATTTCGTGTGGTGCACGACGCACGTTAATGTCCATCTGGTCCATGCAGCACTAGCAAATAAATAAAAATAAGGTTTGGATTTGGATCTTAATTACTTTCAGATAGACAAACAATAGAACCGTACGGAACCATGGAAAGACTACAAGTGCTGATGCTATAGGGAAAGCGGGCAGAAGCCAATCAGAGACATATATAACATTTTTCCCTTTCTTTTTTTCTCGCACTCCGGCGGTCACGCCTATCTGCGCATCGTCGCTCACTCCCTTGACCGTGCGAACGTGGAGTCACTGCATGCAAGCTCTTCAGAAATGTACCAAGTACTTGGCAGCACAGTCCGCTAGGCGTCGTTCAATCAAAAGGAGTCCTCATGAACTGATCCAAGAATATGCCGATGAACTAGCATGTCCTTGCTTCTCACCGGTCACCATTACATCTTGAGTGGATTATTGGTGATTTCCCTACCTATTGTGGATTGCTAATTCCCGATACCTTCCAAGCCTATGCCAACTACTGTAGCAGTACATCAGTGACCCCTCATCTATCCTAGGGACTGTCCTAATAATTTGGTGGCATCCACGCCTTGTACTGCTACTATTTTACAGCAGTACTACTGGCGCGTGTAATATAATAAACCAAAGCTGTACATATCTTCTGTGTTATTGCAGACATATAAATGACCTTACTGGCTCAGTAAATACTGGGTAGCTAAATGACTGCCATGCTGACGAAGTCATCGTCAGGCCAAGCATTTCATGGAATTTGTATGTTGTGAAGCATAGCCTGCGCATTGAAGACGATATATTGTTGCATGTATATGTCATGAAGCTGTAGTTACCGGACATGATTATGGCAACAACTTCATAACCATGGACATTTACGCACCACAGCTTGCGCATTGCAGGAGTGCGAGTATATCATGCGCTGTTGTTTGCCTAGCTAGTTGGCCTGTTTTTGCCACATGACTTCTTTGTAGATCCTTTCTAGACAGTTAGATACAACAATAGTTTAACAGGTTCCCATTGTTCCGTTCGTTGCTTGACAACAAGAACGTGATACCCTCTATTAATTAACAACCAAAATTGGTACGGTTAAGCAAACCAAACATCCGGTTTTCTAAAACCTGAACATCCGCTTTTTGAGAAATTTCATCATTCTTGACGCCATGTCGACAAAATCGAAATGCATATACAGATCATCTAATGTAGATTCTGCAAGAGAAGTTTCTGGTTTTGTAATTTTGGAAGTTCCAGTTTTACTAGAAAAAGACGTATGATGTATTTCGACTCTCCATGGGTCAAGATCTCCCCATCCTATAAATATAAAGTACCACGGAAGATTAGGACATCCAATCGTTAAAAAAACATAATTTATCTCTTTTTATCGTTTCTTTTACTCTAACTTTTCCAACCCCAAACTTATTGCTCTTCTTTCATATGTATGGTGATGGAAGGTGCACTAGCTGGCCTACCAACCCTGGAGCAACCCAAAGTACGCTGTACTTTGCCGCTATGGGTCTCTCCTGGATGAGAATTTGTTCAATTTTCGTTGGGCTCCGGGACGAAACTGAAACTTCTGGTTTTGCACAGCAGCGAAGCATGGAGCATCCCTGTATGCTGCACGTTTGAGTACTCATATGACGGCGTGCACGTGAAAGTTTTCACGTCAACACCCTTTTTGATCATTATCAGAACGTGGTTTCCAGAGTGTCTTCGGTTATTGGCATACAGTGTGCCAGCAGGACTTGCTGATTTCTGGCTGGAAGTTTCTATTTTCAGTTTTGAAGTTTTCAATTGAATTTGTAGGATCCTATTTTCTGTTCTCAGACGTCAAGAACTTTGAAGTCCTCAAAGTATGTGCAGACAGTAGGAAGCAGGGTGGCGGGGATCGGCAAAAAGAGTTTTTTTTGGTTCCCTTGGGGAAAAGCCTGAAGACCTTTCTTCTCCTGCTCCACTGATTTCTTCGTTGTGTCAGCATGGCAGAACTGAAGTTTCCGTACTCTGTATCTTTGTAAGCATTAGGGTTCCTCCAATAATGCCAACTCTCATAATTATGCCACATCAAATTTTTACTCATGTGAGAGAGAGAGCAAGAAAAATTATCTCTTATTCACGAGATAGTCTCGTACACGCATCTCTAAATCACATGTGGCTCACACGTGGAGCTATACAGGTATACAAGCTAGTGTTTGACTCTAATTGTGTGAAGAGATTTCTTCGGCTATCTCTGAGGCGCATGAGCTAGTATATGACCTTGTACCATTGGAAGAAGTCTTAAAGAGATTACAACAATGTAACTGCATCTTTGTTAAGTTTTATCCATCTGTTGCAATTACGATACCATAATACTGCCAATTGCATGTCAACATAAATCAAGAACAGAATTTTCCTACCAGACCATTCAAAAGATCGAGTCTGTGCATCACAATGCTCCACGTCATCTCCCTGGAGGCAACTTGGGCGGCTCCCCCACAATGCCACCACCACTTCCCCTCCCAGCCTCCTCCCCACCTTGTCTCCACCAGAGCAGCGCACCGGAAGCCGAGTGCCTGCTAGGAAGGCGGCGGCGGGGCCTCTCACCGGCCGGGGGGGGGGGTGAACTCTGGGTGCGGCGGCGCGGGGCCATGGAGGTGATGGTGGCATCCCGAGCTGACGGAACTGGCATCCCAGGGCCCAGATCTTGTATCACCCCGGCCCACCAGCTTGCAAACAAAATAATCTTTTGCTTTGCTATACCCAAAAGGTACTATTTGATATGCTACTCTAGATTTGTGCAGCGATCACATTGAGAAGTTGATCAGCAAGCAGTATGAATGATTGGGTAAAGTGACCATAATAAAATATCAGTTACAAAAACCTGGAGCCCAACTCTGAATGGTGACATGTGTCTATGAACTTCATCATCCTTGCTTATAATGCTGCTTCATGCTAGAAACATAATTACAACTCAAACGGGAAGTCCGCCCAACCTGACGCATCTCACTTTTGGTTGAGCCCAAACTAAATATCTTACGAGGATCATAGTTCCTGGCTCCTGGGAAAATCTGATTTGCTGCCAATCTTGAGCAGAGAATTTAACCACATTAGAACTTTACCAAACCAGCAACAATTGCTCTTAATTTCTCTCAAATTACAATTAAGTACAAGACTGCATTCTACAGATAAAAATGGGACATCCCTGACGCATATAAATAACCTTTTGATCCTTCCTCTCTCCGTCCAAATATCTAGACCCAGCAGTTCCCTTACTAAAACAGTATCCCACCTACTGACACAACATTCAGTACTGCAGATTTTGCTTGGAAGGCGTGATGAGTAAGTTGCAGAGCAAGGAACGTACGATAAAAATTGATATTGCCAACTATTGCTACTAATACGAGGGTCATCCGATACAAATGTTGATGTTTCTAATAATTTTCTGGAAAAAGAAGAAAAAAATTAAAATGATACCTGTCTTTTCCTTTCTGCATATACTTATATCAGAGTGAGTTATTATATAGCGTTGTATCCTTACTGCTATATAACTGCATCCTTTGTTTCTCCGGACTCGTGTCGCGAGCTATATATGTATGTACAAATGTAGAGATCCATCAGTGAGGCTCGGAGCAACTTTATTTTGCAGTCAATATTTGTTGAATTCTCATGGTGAAAAGTTCATATTCAAAGAATTTATGGCCTTATCTAACTGAAAAAAACTTAGGCCTTGGATGCATTAGGAAATCAAATATGGTGGTGTTGAGTGCAGTGTGGGCTTCAGATAACCTTGAGCCGTTGTCAACAAGCTCCACATAAACAATGGGTTTCATTCGAGCGTTGAGCAACGCTGAGTTACACACAGCACGGCTTAATCACTCTTCCATCAAGCACATCACATGGCACGTCCTCGGCTCTTCTGCATGGTATATGCATGGACAAGATCTGTGTGGTGGTGCAGCATGTTTTCACAATATCTTCTCCTGTTGTGTACGACCTCTATCCAACCTGAACATAGTTCAAACATTGAACTGCAATAGGCCATTCAAAAATTTTTCATAGAGGGAACCAAATTTTGTTAGATCATGATAGATTTTTGTAGAAGCTAATTTCTAATTACAGAAATTGTTATTATGTACTGTCTCGAAATAGCTGCCATCTTAGATCAATCTTTCACCAATTAATCTTTTTCATTTATGTGCACTGTGATACAAGCTTTTGCCAAGCAGTTTCTACAAACTACGTACTCATCACGCTTTACATGGTTGCAAGAGCAGGGCACTTAGGTGTGTGGTTTCCTCCAGGCCATATGGCATCTCCCTGTACGTTTAATTTGTTTGTTATTTTTTGGAGGAGGTTCTGCAGCACAGTAATGGTGCCAAAAGCAAACGTTCCCTTTTGTTTTTCCCTTCAGAAATGCAGAAAGGACTGCACGACTGCTTGGCGAGTCCACGGTGTTTACCTGCTACTATGGATGACAAAAGTTATGTGTTCATTCATTACATCGAAACTACGGATGCTCCTCTTCATTATATACACACAGCGCGCAAACGTCTTTAGTACTTTAATTTCCTTCGCTAGGTTCCTCCCCTCTCACTTCCGTCTTTGGGTTCACCTTATGTTCTTCAGTGCATAGCATTATAGCAAATGTGGCATCTTGGATACTCGCTCTCATGATGGAAATTCTTAACTGAAACACTGGATGCTCCGCTCAGAGGAGCACCAGCTTGGGCTTGAGCAGCATTGGGAAAGTGCGTATCATTGAGAAAATTTGAGGCAGGATGTGTTGACAGACCTTGTGCGTGGAAAACATGGAGGTTCCTTTGAGCAGCGACGTGAACAAAACTCAGAAGCATTTGAAAAGCAACATATCTATGTTGAACCTGAGGCATTAACAAAACTTGGCAACGTTCTCCCAACTTTAATGACCTTAACTACTTCATGATTTATCAGAGCTTTGTTCCTTATGCCTGTACTGTTCAATAACAAGCTGCTGCAGCGACTCTTACTGCCTATGAATGATGCCTTTATCTTTCGGCATAAATTTGTTTGGACGTGAGTGATACAAAATTTTTGTTTTGGGTCACATTGGGAAATGGAACCTTAGGTTCAACCAGCTTTCTTTTCGTGCATAGTTTCTATATCCCATGTGTTGCTCAATCCCTTCTCTCCGCCAAATTTGCTTCATCTGACATCCAGAGATACAGCCTACTCACTACTAGAGAGGAGGCCATTACTGCCGGTTTTCAATGAACCGGCAATGATAAGTTATCATCGCTAGAATTTTACATGATCCGACGGTGAAATAAATCCGACGGTGAAAATTGGAATTGGCGGTGATAATATGCTATCACCGCCGGCTCGTAATAGGCACCGACGGTGATGGTTGGTTCACCAACCCGAAATTATTATGAACTTCGATTCAATCCTAGAGCTTGCGTCCAGAACCCCTCCCCCCGCGTCTCCCTTATTCGCTTGCGCAGCTCTCTCTCCCTCTCACCAGCCGGCAGATCCAGCCCCCTTTCTCACTCTCCTCCCACCCCTGGCCGAATGCCCTCTCCCTCCCCTCCCTCACTTCCTCTCCTTCCTCCCCCAACTGGATCTCAACCGCCCCTCTCCTCCCCCCTCTGCTCGCCTCTCACTCAAGCAGCGGCGCGGCCTCGGCAGGAGCTTGGGATGGGGTTGCAGGCGAGGCCACGGTAGCGGGGAGGGGGGGGGGCAGCGGGGTAGGAGCGGTGGCAGGGCAGCAGGATCCTCCACCCCTCTCTGGTGAGCTCCCCCACCCCCCTCAGAGCTAGCGAGGTCTTGGCACTCACTCTCTCTCCCTCAGATCCGGCAAGATCTCGGATCTCTGTTGCTATCTCTCTCTCAGTGGGTAGTGATGGGGCTATGGCAGCGCGCGACGGTGTAGTGGGGTGGCAGTGGCAGGGCAATGGGGTGGGAACCCCATCACCGCCGACCTTTATCCGATGGCCCCTAAGCCAACGGCGATATAGGATTCTGTAGTAGTGGCCGAAGACACAACACAACGATGAGAAATGCAGTTATTGCCCAGTCTTGGTTTGTGAGACATTAAGAAATGGTGAATACTAGTGACCTCATGAATTGTTGTTTTTACATGCTGATATAAGGTTGTGGAGCTTGCATGAAAATATAAAGATGGCCAATCTGATAACATATAGACTCATCAAGCATGATTTGTGTAGGATGTTAAGGCAGATTCTGAGATAAATTAGTCTTCATAATAAAAATTAATCAATGCGTGAGCACTTTAAACCCAATGGTGCAGTCAACTGCGTGCTCTAGATTGCTGTTTTTTTTAAATCATATCCTAGATGAAATCCATGTAAATATATTTCATCATTTCAAATGGCAGGAACAAGAACTATTTCAACCATGATCATTGAACAACCTTAAACGTGTTTATGTGTCAAGCATAAAGTGTTGCAATATCCAACGATTTTATTCAATGTCTACACCTTTTGAAACAAGATCCATGTTTACTTTGTACTTAAACAAGTTTTGGCACTACTGTGCTCTGATGAACTGTATTTTTTCGGTTAGTGTTCATCAAAATATCACCTGATGTGACGTAATGCCATGATGGGGTAGTTATTTTTGTAGGAAAGAATCTTTGCCATATGGAAAACCAGATGGTTAGAATAATAAACCTGAGAGGCATGGGCTGAGGATGTCAATGCCATTATTATGTTTTTTAGATCTACCATTATTATGTTGAGAAGAAAGAACTGCTCCACTGACATAGCGCAACTTAGGGTCTGTTTGGGACTGCTCCACTCCATGTTTTTCAGCTCCACTCCCATATCATCAAGTCAAACACTTCTAGCTCTACCAACTCCAATTCCATAAAAAACATGGATCTAGGAGCCAACTCGAAGGATTAATTTGTGAAGTTCCTCCAGGGATGCTCTAGAAAACAACATTTCAATCCTCGTCATGGAGTTGTAGGACAATTACCCATCATGCTACTGTTGACACAACCCCTCCGATGACTTAATGAGCCTTCCTCCATTATAAATTTTATTGAGTCCCACATTTGATTTGCATCAATGGTTTCAAAACTGACACCCTATGTATATCATCTCATCAGATAGCAAACAAAACAATCTTCCTAAAAACTGTTGATATGTTACACCACATTTGTGCATCGATCATATTGAAAATTTGGACAGCAAGCCCTGTTCTTACATGTTCTTCTAGTGGTAAAAGTTTGGATTTGGAGGCATCTGAGGAAACAATGCAATATGAATGACTGGGTAACGTTAACTTGACCACCCTAAAGTATCGGGTAGACGTAATCAGACCTCTGTATTGCTACAGGGAGTTTGCTTTTGAGCACGATGAAGTAATTTGTCATTGGAACTCATTTTGTCAAGTGTTTAGTGATCTCTCTGGCTTGAATTTAGAAGCTTTTTTTTCCATATAAAAGAAAAAATATAATGCATGCTTCAAATGACATGGCCGATTTAGCACATTCCGAGTACCTGTTATTTATAATGGAGTTACATTTTTCCAGCTCTATTTATTTGGACCAGCCGTTGCACCTGTTCTGTATAATAGGCTATTTTCCTTATCTGATAATCAAAACATGCCTTGGGACACATCAGTGAAATGTGGATAACAGGGATCCACAGACTCGAGCATCAACTATGTGTGAGCCAGATGGCTAGACCAAGGTAGATCTAATTGCGCTAGCTATTTGCTGCCAGTGCGCTAGACTAATCTAGTTTTCTAATATGAGAAATTTTAGAATGGTTGTAACATGGAACCGTGTTAATGTTGGTCATATTTTTCTCTTTTTTTCCAGCATGTTCCCTGCTCCCGAGTGAGCAGGTGTTTCAGCTATGATTGCTCATTGTTACGTGGTATCTCTCATGAGGGTATTCGAGATGTGTTGATAGAAATAATAACGCATGGACTTCTTGTGGATCAATCTTGGATGACTTTAGCACCCAGTGTGCTGCCTTAAGACATGGAAGAATCCTATGGAAATATAGAGAGACCAACTGAAATTTTAGAACAGAGCCTCCATAAGGACAAGAGAAAGAGAGGGTATAAGAGAAATTTTAGAACAGAGCCTCCATAAAGACAGGAGAAAGAGAGGGAGAAGAAGGTTACAAGAGAGCAACAGGGATCCATCCTCAAGGTTATGAAGATTCAGATTTGTATTCATGTACCTCCAATCTGTTATTCTGTAACTCTTTGGTAATGTCATTCTATACCCAAGCTTGTAGTCTGAGGGCATGTTTGTTGTAGCTGCAGCTTTTGAACTTTTTTAAAAGCTGCTGTTGGCTTTTTTTCCTGAAAAGTCAACACTAACTTTTAAAAGATGTGTTTAGATTTCTGGATTCAGTTTTCCATAGAAACTCAGCTTTTCCAAACTTCTAGATTTTCGGAAGCTGCACGGGAAGTTTTTTTACGCTGAGAAGCTGCCAGGAAGCTAAAACAAATAGAATCTTAAATGACTTTGTTTTATTTCTAACAGTAACAGCTTGGATCCAGAGGCATCGAGAAAACGTAGGCCATGAGATGGTCGACAAATACAGCCAGACCATATTGTTTAACGGCCATGTAGACTATCATCTCTCCAAAGCACCAGAGAAACACATAATGGTATTTTTTTTACATAGGTGCCACATGCCAGGGCTGACCCCGACGATTTTTGGGAAACCTCTTGTACCCATCGATTTTCACCAGCTTGGACCCCGGTAAAACTTCACGTAGACCCCGGTGGACCGGTCGGCTTAGCTGCCCAGCACACACAGGCAGCACACGTCCACGCCCAACAAAGCCCCAAGCCCACGTCAGGCTCACAGCTTGGTGCAGTAGGCGCACCAGGGTCGTCCATTGGTCCAAGCGGGCAATAGTACAGACTCCGGAAAAAATAGATTGACATCGACTCGTCGCCCAGTCACCCCACGGCCTATGCCCCTGCATACTGGTGGTCGGAGTCGTGGAGACATGGAGCTGCGAGGGAATGATCTCTCCTCACCATGATATGAGCCTAGGAGGTAAGAGTAACCAATTGATAACTCGATTCCTTGATTGTTACAATGGTACATAAATTTCTCTAGAGATGTAGGGGTCTTAGAGTTTTTATTTTTTATTTTGTATTGACATGACGAGGTCTTAGGTTTCTACTTTATTTAACATTTGTTTCAGTTACATGGTGTCAAAGCGTAAGCAAGAGGAATTTTCATGCTTGCATCCTGAAAAGGAGATTCGTTCCAACAAAATGTCAGGTACAAAAATTGCAAATTACTTCCTAAACATGCATGCATGTCTATATGCATATAAAAACTATATATCTAGGAAAGTCAAAACAAACAGTAATTTGGGACAGAGGGAGTAGTGATTACTTTAGTATTTCTTTCAGTTTTTACTTTAGTGTTGAATTATGCTAACTAATTTGAGAAGCAATCAAAGCACTCTGGAAAGATTCTTGAAAAGGAAATTGCCCCCAGCCAATGGAAAGAGCAGATTGACAATGATACTTCGTCTCGCGCAATGTAGAAAATATGATTTGCATGTTCAGTTTATAGCTAGGATTACCTTCCGAACAGTTTGTATGACGTACTCATATTTTGCCAAACTGACACCTATGATCACGTGAGCTTTAAGACAGTGAGAGTTAGGTTTTGTGCCCATCCATATTCGCAATTTCAGATGCCTTGAAACCACAAGTATGTAGAAATTACAAGCCATATACACGTTGAAAAAGTAAACTGCCACTTCATAAACCGTCTCAAACAAGTAGTGTGGTCACTTCAGCACATTCCGATTGTAAACAGGGCCTACCCAGTGATGAAAGCTCTGCCTTATTTTATTGGGAACAGGCTTCTTCATAGTTCACCTTCTTTACGGATGTCATTTTCTTCTCAATCTCTCTCCTATGTTTTTCCTTTCTTCACTACCATTCATGCTTACTGTAACTGCATCCAGGAAAACATGTGATCTTGCGCCTAGCAACATGCATACGGTCCATATAAATATACCCTACGGTAGACCACCAACTTGAAAGATCTACTACGTCTTAAAAATTGAAGTTTTGCTTGGAAGGCGCAGGAAAGATGTACATAGACATGGAGCAGATATTTTGTGTGGAGGTGAAGACTGAATTCAGCAAGATTTAACATCCAAATTTGATGTCGCGTCATCGCACCACTTATTTGTCCAATGCCCTGTCAGCAACTCTTGCATCGTCGATGGTTGACATAGATCCTCCCTTAACACGTTCTGGCATACAGAGGATTGTTACGGGCCTGTATTTAATAGTTTGTGTTGACAGAAATTTTCTCACACACCAAGGCACTAGAACACGCAGATCACAAACATATCTCATTGCATTTAAGCGAAAACAGGTCTGACCAGTTTTCTGGAACAGCTTTGACCGGTTTTTTTGGTTTCAATGCGAAAATCTACAAACACTTGCCATGAGCTGAGGGACCTTGTCTGGGCGGATGCACCTACGGTTGCTCTAGTATTGACATGCCAACTAATTCTCATACGCCTTAGAGACGAAGAAAGTACAATAAGTATTGGGTTGAAAAAGTTAGGAGTTGTGTTTCCCAGTTTTGCTGCTGAATCCTATTTGTGATAGGGTGAAACCTGAGAGGCTGGGTTCATAAAGCCAGCCATAAACATTGCTGAGGTTCAAGCTTCATAGGATTTCAGCTGATGGGCTTTGTTGAATGTCTAACTCTTTTTTGAAACAAGATAATTGTTTAATTTACATTTAGTCATCTATATATTCAAGTGGCATTCCCCCTTACGCAATAAATTTAACGGGGTAGAAGTTGACATCCCTATGCAACAGATGGGGCAAAGATGTGGTGACCAGCATGTGCGAATGACGCAGGGGCAAGATTGTAAAAGTCAAGAAAATGTCTAAGCACGGGGAAGATATATATACGTTCATGCACTCTTATGGTTTTATTGTTGTATATTAATTGTTCATAATTAACCATGCCAATCGCTTTGACCCTTAACCATTTCCAATATCTTCCATGTGGCACACTTGATGCTCACTACCATGATTTTTTGCTTAAGCAATTGGCAATCTTCTCACGTCATTCTGTAAGCAAATTTTCATTAGCCTCTAAAGAAAATACTCCATTAGAATCATGAAGGACATTTGCTTCTTCTGCAATAAAACTTCTATATTGCGCAAAGGTTAAGACACTTATCCTTAGAAAGTGACTGTTTTATATACCACAGTTAGGTGCTTGTAAGTTCCGCCATTTAAATCCACCCTGTTTTGTTCAATTCCCTTCTTTCCTCCATATTGATTTGACAATCACTGACTTAAATATCTATATACCATCACACTGGACACAGCATATACATGTACAGTTCTTGTATTGAGACCTCGTTTTGGTCTCGTAGAAGAGAACTTCAACTTGGATTGGGAAGCACTTAGAAAGGGATAAAAGAACAGTAAATGGTCAAGCACAGTGCTTCATTTAGGTTCTTCTGGAAAGTTTTCTCAAATATTGTCCGAAAATGTACCTTTGACCTAAACTTAGCAAAATGCAGATCATGATATGGTAAAAACTATGAGAATATAGAGAAGGTAAAAGATAGGAATAAAGCTCAAAAGCATAATTCAGTTAAATGAAACTATAGATTACTTAAGTGCAACCGCACATGTTTACTAGCTAGAAGAACATAAAAATGCTCCTGTACTTTTTATACAAACAGCCTTTACCATTTTTTTGAATTGTCGGCTGCCTTTCTTATCTTAGATTTTCGAGTCATCGTACTTGATTTAGGCATCACTGGTAACCACACCCGCGTTCTTTCTCCCACGCAAAATGCGGAGACAAACTGGGGTTGGTATTTGTTTCATTTCTACCCCACCGTACATGTGTTTCACGATAAAAATACATCGAAAACTCCTACCTCCAGAGTATACTGGTAAGTCTATAGTGATCATCTGCTAGCAGTTTGGACTTCAGGAGCATTGGTTTTGTTTGGATATGACCTGGGGAAACTGCAGATCATGGGGGTAAAGATGAGCCACCAATGGTGATTGTACTCTGCTATGGTTCCCTTAGAGTCGAGATGGCATGAGCACTGCTTGTAAAAACATTTACGATGCTCTCACAAGTGGGATATTATTGTTCTTCTGGTGAATGTAACCTCCTGTTAAGGAAGACCAACTTGCCTTAATGTCTTCTTGGTTGCCTGAAACCACATGGATCCGGTGTATTTTGGATCAAACAGAGTAGCAAATGGAAATAGTCAAATGGTGTAGAAGAACATATTTTAAACTAGCTTGGATGATCTCTGGGTTATTTAAATCGGTTTTAGCATATATGCACGGCCGGGTAATATGGTGTGCAATGTTGTTGCATGTCTCTTTGACGGAGGTGTATAAGCAGCACACGAAGTTAAATTAGTGCGTCTATCTTTAAGAATGGGAAATAAAGGCTAAGAAAAAACATTCTGATTTCAACCTAAGAGTCAGACTATGCTACGCTTCTTTATATACATACACTCGCCCCCCTACCTCCTTGTGTGCATATATGTGGATGTTACAAATGTGGCAGCTGACAGGGAATGAATCTTTCTTCAGAAATGTGCATGGAAACTGGCTGTTTGCTTCCAGGTACTCTCATAATGAAGGATCTGTAGGGAAATGTTCCTTGCTTGTCTAGTAGGAGCGCCGCTTTGGGCTTGGGCGGTAACGGGAAAGATCAGATCATGGCGAAAAAAGGAGCACGAAGTGTTAGCTCCAGTGGCTGTGGCATCCTTTTGAACGAAACAAATGGAAAATGTCTCGGAAAGAGGTTTAGAAGAGAGTTTAGCCAGCGAAGCCAAGAAAATCATGGAGTCCTTTCTGAGTCCTACCTACTATTTTTTTGTGGTATCATGTTCACTACAAGAAAAAAGAGAGAGAAATGGATCATACCGCTCATCATTGTCGATAAATTACCATGGAGGGGGCGCCCATGTTTTATTCCTGCATATTACGATTTACGAGTGGGTAGCTTCAATAGTATCTTCAAAATATCTAATCGTGATGTGACGTGAGCAATGTAGCGCCTGGATGATCCAGAAGTGTTCGTTAGTCGTGCAAGAGATAAAGCTTCAGAATTCTTAAGATCCAAGGCATAGGGACAACCATGATCCCCACCATTTCTCATTGGAGTTGGATTGAACTAGAGTCCAAATTTGAGGGAGAAGTATCTCCAACATCGCATTGTTTAAACTATTTTTTGCTTGGTCTAAATTTGTGAAATATTTATACCATATTAACTAAAAATACATTGGTGAATAAATCTATATATATTCCTAATAACAACGGAATCCATTATCCGCATCAGTGAGGGGAGGGACCCCCGAAGGCTGGAGCCCCCGCATCCCCCCCTCAAAAAAAAAAATTGGATGACAAATCATGATGAGTAAGAGGGAATGTACACCGTTTAGCGTCAAGGTCCCAGGTTTGGATACTCCTGGAGAGCTTCTACAACATATATTCTGAGCCAGCCAGATTGTACATATCCCGAGGCTGTAAGGGTTGGTACTGTGAGTTCGGACAGGAGCGGTACCGGACAACTAGCGCGCCAAGGAGACAGGGGGTTTCGTTTAGGCGATGATTTTGTAGAAATTACTCCGATACCCCTCGGGACTCACTCCCAATTGTATGAGGAGTCTGGTCGTACAAGAGAAATTTTACCTTTCGGGGCCAATGGGACCTTGTCGGGGGGTATTTAGATCTTTTCAACTCCACAGATCTCTTGGTGCGGGCAATAAATTAGGAGGATAGCAAGCTATTTAGGAGGCAAATTGAATTCTAGTCACTCGATCACCTAGTTACTTTTATAGGTAGCCTTTGAAAGCCTAAGAACCCCTACACCTTGTTGAGTTCTAGTAACCACCAACAATAGCATAGCTATTGTAGATTAGAAATATATATTCTTCCCAAAAAGCAATATTTAAGTTGTCATGTGAGTTGTTTATCCTATATAAAGATGATTTTCAAAAATCTTATTTTTTTGGTTGATGATATAAATTATAGCAATCCATTTTTTATATCTAAACATCATAGCTATTGTAGATTTGAATAAAAATTCTTTCTGGAAAGCTATATTTCAGTTTTCACATAAGCGGGTTACCTATAAGATGGCTTCCAAAAATCATGAAACTTTTTCAGTTATGCTATAAAACTCCAGACACATGGCATCATAGTAGCCATTCTAGGTTTGAAATAATAATTCTTCCGAAACTGCTATATGTGAGTTTTTAGCAACATTGTTTACCCTCGAGATGGTTGCTAAAAAGAAAGTAATTGATTAGAATTTTAGCTATATTTATGCTCTTTGTCATGATTAGAACTTTTCAGCTGCACACATTCTAGGAAATAGTAATTGAGATTTTTTTTCATACTTGGAAGCTTATTTAATTATTACTGCATCGGTGCGGATATTGGCTGTGACTCCGATATCGTAGCATGGTAAACTGAAAAAAGGGTATAGGATCAACCCAAATATGAAGGTTCTTGGAAAGAATCACCTAGATTGCTACCAAGAGAGTTTTTACCACACGTTGATGTCCTTTTGTCGTATCTGCCTCCCCTTCAACATTGACTAGGGCACGTATGACTAGAATTTATGAAGATTTATGATTATCGCATGCATGCGAGAATATCTTAGCCACATCATAGGCAAAACAATTTGAAAGAGTTACGGTCAAATTGGCTATCATGATCTAAACTTGCATCCTTTAGTTTGAGCTACGCGCTTCATTTATGCATGTCAGTTGGTGTTCTCTATTCATGCTTGCAATGTGGCTCAAAACAACATGTTGTTAAGATAGTAAAGATCATGGTGTCTGGTTATATCAAATGATCATGCTTTTTCATGCTCATCTTATCCTGTTAAAAATTTGTTGATTCCAGTAGCAACGCACAAGCACATACTTATTTCAATCTAAATATAGAATAGATGAAACACGAAGATATGCTTTCTTTATAAAAAGGTAAATTGGAATGATGTGATATTGGCAGTGAAGTTTCAGTACACCTAAGAAACAATTAAATATATGCATGGACCAAATAAAGTGTCTCTATGTGTACTCATACATGCAAAGTCGGCATGTCATTGTGAATATTAAGCCCGCCGGTCATCTACTCGATAATAGTATATATACAAAAAAAAAAGTATTGACTAATCAAATACTATCATCAGTCAAGTTTACTTGATGTTTCAGACAGCAAAGCCACCTGGTTCTCGACTTGTTATTATTGTCTGAAACATTCACTAGTAGAGAATTGGCTTTCCATGCGCCCCTTTTATCCCGGTTTAAAGTTGGCCCGGGACAAAAGGTTCACCAACCGGGACTAAAACTCGGTCACTGGTGGGGGACTCACCAACCGGGACCTTTTATCCCGGTTGCAAAGGCTAGTGGGAAAAAAAGACTCTGAGAGGCCTTTTATCCCGGTTTGAAAGACCAACGGGGATAAAGGGGCGCCTGGTATGTCCCGGTTGGTCCACCAACCGGGATAAAAGGCCACACAACCGGTTCTGGGGGTTTTGTCTCCCACCTCGAACCAAAAGCGCTTGGTGATCCAACTACAACCTCCACAGATACATTATCCGAGTGACTTAGTTCATGGCCGACTACTTCCCGCTAAGTGTGAGTACTTCTCCTCTT
>NC_028451.1:26323453-26455168 GCF_000263155.2 Setaria italica | reverse complement strand
GACAAAAGCCGGCAACGGCATTGGCCCGTAAGCGGCCCGGGATAAAAGATCCCCCCTTTTATCCCGGTTGGTAACACCAACCGGGATAAAAGGGTCAAGAGCCTTTTATCCCGGTTTGTAATACCAACAGGGATAAAAGGGGGTCATTTATCCCGGTTGGTCTTTCAAACCGGGATAAAAGGGTCCCTAACGAGGTGACTGGAAGGTGACTGGAAGGGGATTAAATCCTCGAACCCTTTTATCCCGGTTGGTGTTTCCAACCGGGATAAAAGGGTCCCCCACGAGTTAATACAAAAGGATAGCATCCCCTACATAGTCAGATGTGGTGTGTAGGTGGGTTGGCAAGGAAGCTACGCGCGAGGCTGGAGGTTGTGGGTTCGAATCCCACGAACCGCGCACGCGCTGGAGGTTGGGGGGCCCTCCTGGGAGCTCGGGAATTTTTTTTTTTTTGCAGCGCCGGCCGTGGGTGACCCCATTTATCCCCGTTGGTATTACCAACCGGGATAAAAGGGGGCCTTTTGTCCCGGTTGAGTGACCCGGGATAAAAGACCCCCCCTTTGTCCCGGTTGGTTTATCCCGGATGGATTTTCGGGATATTTGCACCCTACCAACCGGGACTAAAGCCCAAATCTCTACTAGTGATTAATTAGTCAATTTGATGGCATGCACAATTTACAGGATCATTGTCGGATTTAACTAAACAAAACGTGGCACGGTAAGTCCCGTGCATAAGTAAAAATATGTGCCTCTTGTCGACAAATAAAGAAATTAACTGCACAGGGAAGTCCCGCGCAAAACCAATAGCGTCTCCATTTTGGTAGAGCCCAAATTGAATCTCTTATCATGATAATAGTTCCTCAGAAAAATCTGAATTGCAGCCAGCAAGCACTGCTTTTAGTACCGGTTGGAAACACCGTATTAACAGGTATCCTTTAGTACCAGTTATTTGACCCGGTACTAAAGGACCCTCTTTCGTACCGATGTAGCAGTACCGGTTAATTAAACAACCGGTACTAAAGGGGTTCGAAAATCAAGTTCTTCAGCAATGCATGATCTAAACTTGCTCCCTTTAGTTTGAGCTAGGAATCAAATTGGCTATCATTATCAAATTTGAAAGATTGATAAGAGACTTCTCCATGACTCCGCAGACATGCCAAATCAGGCACTGCTTATTGTGCCTTTTCGTCCCACTCCGCATGCCCTTGAGTTCCTGAACCTTGCAAGTTCTATCCTGTATAGACACAAGCAGCTACAGCCACTCTCTTTCTTCTCTTACTTCATCTCATTTTGTTGTACGTGTGTGTCAACTTGAAATGAGTCGACATGTATAGACACAAAAATACTGGAATGGGTGACACAAGGAAATGGATAGTGAGGCGCAGCAAGGTTGTCATGTGTTCGCCTTATACTTTCTATATATCAACAACTCCCTTGCTCTCCAGCTATAATACTATGAACTTCTCTTACCTTTATTTTTCCATTGCCTGGAGTGGAAATAATGAATTCAAAAAAGTATGTAATTAATTTATTTTCTTTCTCTAGCTTCCGGCCATACTGTACATATGCAATACAGATAAATCTAGTTTGCACAAGTTGAGAAAATGTGTCTAACCACGGGAAAGATATAAATTCATGCACTTACTGTTTTATTATTGTTTATTAATTGTTATTTGTACTGAACCATGTCTATCGCTCTCAACGCTAAGCATTTCTGTAAGGTTAAGCAATCGGCAAACTCCTCATATCATTCTGTAAGCAAGTTTTCCTTAGCCTCTAAAGAAAATATTCCATTGTAACCATAAAGAACATTTGTTTCTTTCGCAATATATTGTGCAAAGGTAATGGTATTTATCCCTATAGAAAGAGACTCTTTTGTACAGCTCAATTAGGTGGTTGTACCTTCCACCATAAAATCCTCCCCTGTTTTGCTCAATCCCTTCTTTTCATGAGCTTAAAAGCTCAAATGTGTATAACTGGAGAATGTATGCTCCTACTCTTTATATACATATATATACATAGACACACACACATCGCCTTCTGCATCCATCCATAGCGTAGACCTCTTTAGTACATTCCTTAGCTTGGTTTTCCTTCACTCTCACTTCAGGCTTTTTCACTTCACATTACCTTGTTCAGTCCATAGCAAATGATGTGGCAGCTCTGAAATATACAGCTGATTCCTAAAAAAAATGTCATGGGATCTAGTGATTGCTTTCAGATACTTCCATATCGGAAATTTTTTTCGCCGGAAACACTAGCTGGTTGCTCTGCTCATAGGAGCACTGGCTTGGGCTTGAGCGGTGCTGGGAAAAGGTTGTATCATGGAGAAATACGGAGCATACAGTCCAAGTTCCCATGCACGTGTAACCTCCCTTCCCTAATAAATGGAACGGGGTACAGGTTCACAGGCTGTGCGACACTAGCATACGCGCGTGAGCCGGCAAGACTTCCAAGCTATGCTGGCGCATGAAAAACATGGAGGCATCTCTGAGCGGAGACCTGTTGTCCCGTTGCGACATGCTCAACCCTGGTGTGAAAAGCGTCCAAAGATGAGTTCGTCCCAAAACAGTGGCCACTGCCATGATGATGAACCCCAGCAGCAGCATGGTCCAAGGCCCCGTGGTGTAGGAGACAAGGATTAGGATTCATAGGATGCAGAGCTTCGGAAATTTCGTTACTCAGCATATATAGGTTGAACCACAAGCATTAAGAAATGGGAAAAGCTCAAGTTCGTACTTGAGGAGGCTTTAATTTTGAAGCTGGTGGTAGGCTACAAGAGTGGAACGTTGTCCACACAAAGAGAGCGGAATTGCGCAGCTGGTGAAGCGAACAAAACATTATTATGCGGTTTGGAGGTTCACAACGCCGGCATGTGTGGAGAAAATTGTTGCTGCTCGGGACTATAATTTGTTTTCTGAGTAATAAAAGGCTTTCTTTTCTCAAATACTCGGGTTTCATGTAGACAGATCCTAACAAAACCTTGCTTCTCCTACCTTTAAATTACCGGAACCACTTAATAAAGTTGTGGCGTAGCGTGGCGTGATGGGCCATCTTGTGTCACGCATAAAGGACTGCACAACTGCACGCCGAACGCCCGGTGTTAGACGATCTTCTTCCATAAATTTAATAGCTGAAATATGTTCACCTGCTTCCTAGTTACATGTCAATTCATTACAGTCGGACATATGCACACACCCAGCACCTTCATCCTCCATCCATAGTGTAAACATCTTCAGTGGTTTCCCGACCTTAGTTCCTTCCCTCTCCCTTCAGTCCTAGACCTCGCATTATGTTCTTCCGTGCATAGTAATTGTTGCAGCTCAGATGATACGGCTGTTTCCTATGAAAATTTCAAACAATCTAGTAGTGAATGCTTTCCTGATACTCTCATTGGAAAAGTTTCTACCAAAATGATTGTTGCCCTGCTCTTAGGAGCACCGGGTTTAGTCTTGGGTGGCTCTGGGAAAGGTCGTATCCTAGAGGAAAAGAGGAGCGTGCAGTGTAGGAGGATCATGCAGTGCCAGAAAGTACAGACAAGGCAGCGGCTAGACGCCTAGGCAATGGCGGCACGAGAAAAAATATGCATGTAGGCCCCTCTAGGTGGCGATCGACCTGTTGTTCTCAGTTTGGTGACCTGCATACCTTGGTGAATGGCAAACAATTGATGACCACGACCTCATCTCTTCACTGCAGCGGTACCTAACCGTGATGACCCCCCTTCAATCTCTTGATGCTTAATCTACTTTGCTTTGAAAAATAGATTAGTCATCACATCGATCACCACTGTCCTAAATTCAGCAACCTTCTCCTACCTTTAAATTGGCCAGAACACCTTCATGTTCTATCAGAACTCTTTTTTCCCTGCCTGTACGCTTCAGTAACAAACAGCTGCAGCAACTTCCTTTCTTCTCTTCTTATGTATTCATGCATTTCTACCTCATTTATTTTGTTGTATGTGCGTGTCAACTTGAAGTTCTTCCTGGAAAACTATATTTCAGTTTCCACCTAAGTGGTTTAATTTACCTATAAGATGGTTTCAAAATACCGTTAAACTTTTTTATTTATGCTATAAAACTACATAGAATTGCTTTGCATGGATATGATGTTGGAAAATCCTCCTCATGATGTGGGAAAATGAGGAGAGTAATTGCTCCTAGAGAGCAGCCCCACATGTAAGAAAAATATGCCTAAGGTGTGGACCAACCTTGGGTGGCTTTAACACATTGTGTGCTGCCTTACAAGAGAGAAGCCTCCAGAAACAGGAAGATGCAGATCTACGAGATTCAGAACAGAACAGCCTCCACAAGGAGGAGAGAGAGAGAGAGGAAGAATAAGGGAGATTGGAGAGAAGAACTTGTGAGAGAGCAAGAGGGATTCATCCTCAAGATTGAGAAGCAGCAGATCCTTATCCTTGGTGCCTCCAATCTGTTGTTCCACCACTCTTTGGTGAGGTCCTTCCATACCCTAGCTTGTAGCCCCAAATCTTGTTGCTGCTGTCCAAGATTGTGAAATCTTTATGTATGTGAGTCTCTAGTGCTATATAAAGAAGAACTTGTTGTATTCCCACAAGCATATAGTGGAAGAAGATTTGGCTGCCTTGGTCCCGTGGTTTTTCCCCGATTTGGGATTTTCCACGTTAAATCTGGTGTCTCTCTAGTTGATGTGTTTCTCAGTTGCAAGTTGCAATCGGTGCTGGCATCCGGTTGCAATTGCTGATTTATTCCTACTGCAATTTTCTCCAAATATGTGTGATGCATATGTTGCCCTTCGTGAATAGGTTGACATCCTTTGCTTGCTGAGATTACCAGCTTCCGCTGCGTGGTTATCCCAACATGTGGGATCATAACCATTCTAGGTACGACATAAAAGTTTTGAGTAAAGTTGTTTACCCTCAAGATGGTTGCTAAAAAGAAAGTAAAAAATCACCTAAATTTATGATATGAAAAGTAGTACTTTTAATAAATAAACTTCCAGTGTAGCTGCTATTATCACATTGTTCCTTCACAAAGCACATTGTAAAAGTTAAAGTATAATGCATTTCCATAGAGCTATAATTTTCAGAGATCCCAAAGTTGATGCACGTGTATGCTCTTTGTCATGATTAGAATTTTGCAGCTGCACGCAATTTGAAAGAGTTATGGTCAAATTGGCTATCATGATCTAAACTTGCATCCTTTTTGTTTCAGTTATACGCTTCAATTATGTCTTTTGGTGTTCTCTATTCATTCTTGTTTTGACACTGTGATGTAAAATTGATGCTTCCGTATCTCAATGTGGCTCAAAACAACATGTGTTAAGAGAGTGAAAATTGTGGTGTCTGGTTACATCAAAATATCATGCTTTTTCATGCTCATCTTATCCTGTTGAAAATGTTTTGTTCTGGTAGCAACACATGGGCATTACCTATTTCAATCTAAATATAGAACAGGAGAAACATGAAGATAACTATTTCAATGACACGATGAGGACCAAGGAGCGCTGCCGCCGCCAACCCCTCCTCTTCTGACTAGCTGACTTTTCCACTGCTCCGCAGCAAGCCGTCTTCCCCGTCTAGCACTATCGCACCACAATCGCCATCTTTTCCTCCACCACAATTCCACCTACTGCTGTTGCCTGCGCCCCTGCAGCTCCTAGGTTGCTGCATCGTGCTGCACCACCAGTCATCGCTTCAAGACTAGTGGCAGCATGGTCACACGATCATCACTTCAAGACCGACAGCGCTGCTGCCATAATCTCCTCTTGCGTAAACATCATCACCTTGCCGAGATGTGAGACGACCTCATGCCATCGTCCTCTTTATTGGGCTCCACCCGTGCGAGGTCTTAGGCGAAGGGTCGCCACCCTAAGGACTTGCCATCACGCCGCGTTGTGCACTTGTTGACGCCATCGTCCAAGACCAAGACACAGCGTAGCCTCATCTTCAAGAGGTGGGCTCGAGGTCAATGCTACCATTGTCTCACGCATGACCATCAGGTTGGCTCTTTCCAGGACTTGTTCCCGTTGCATTCGTTGTTGTCGTCTTGGGCATAAGGAGCAACAATGCCGCTTGTAGTCTCCTGCTGCTGCTGCCGCCCCGTGTTACTATTGATCTGCAGTTCAAGCTTTCCACTCTCAGCGTACTTGCAGTTGGGCGGATGTTGTGGCGATGACTCCACTGAATGGGTCATGTGACCCGTTGCCAGCTTCAACTACGGGCAATATGAATGACACCGTCTGTACTGCATGTGGGTGCCTTTGTCACGCCACAAAAGAATTGCATGCCTCAACTGAGCTACTACTGGATTCGCTTAATTTCGATCTCCAAGAGTTCATTAAGTCTCAACTTGGGGAGATAATGCGTCCACTCAAGACTGAGTCCTCCATGATCAACTTATGGCTGGCACGGGTGGCTAACCTTTTAGAAAGTGTGGAGCCGCATTGCGAGGACCCTTTGGCTAGTCTCTTTGGTCCATATTCCCTAGTACGGCGTTCTCCAAATCCAACTTTCTTCACTTCACTACCAGCTGCGTGCACGCCTTCTCAGGACTCCTTGCTACACAATAACATTTCTGCGGTCATTGCAGAAGCTGGCAGTTGAAAGCTTTCTAATGCAAGTGTGATGGATGTGATGCCCATAACTACGGAGCAGGAGGAGCAGCTGCAGGTCCTTGATTCCATCATTGGATTTGTAGCCATTGAAGATCTCACCAACAAGTTGGATGCAATTCCCTCTCGACCTCTTCTAAAGTAAAAGAGTACCTAGAGCCCTCCACGGAGCACACGGAGCTCCGAGTTGTTACCTCTTCTTAAGATGGTGCTGTTGTAGCTATTGCTCGACAGTCGATCACCAAGGATTGTGTGCTTCCTACCATCAAGGAGACAGTTGCACTGGAAGTGCCTTTGGCCATGACCACCATACGTTGCGAACAACCCAAGGTGACTCTTTTGGACATGACCATGGAGTGAATGATCCATCAAGTGGGAACCTCTTATGAGGATGTTGTTGTGGTGGAAGATTCTTCCAATGATGAGGAAGCTGTCTCAAGTGTGGATATGCCAAAGGAGGATCCCATCTTTCTCATCACAATCGAAGATGGTCCTACCCATTCTATGGTTGAGGTCAAGGCAAAAGAGGCTTCACTAACAGAGGATCCATCGACAGAGGTAGTGTCTTCTTTTGCAACCACATCTACAAATGGCAAGTGTAACACCTCGTTCTCCAAAGCTGCACCGCCCAGCCCTTCCGAGGGGAAGGTACGCGTACACACGTCCTCACTTTATGTAAAAGGGTTAATCCGAAGGTGCTATAGCTGAAGGAAAAAGGTTTATAAGTTGGCTCCACCCTTGCTCAACTAGCAAGTTGATACTAAACATGCGCACCTACGCTCATGGGCCACTACTGGGCCATCCAAAGTGGGGCCAAATGTCACAGCAAGGACCTTTGATGTCTTCCTATACATCCCTCTTTGCCAACGTCCACAACAGCAAGATGCCAGCACAAGTCCTACGATAGATCATTGCTCCGTCTAAGTGCCTGCCATGCCCAACGTAATGTGGTGTGTTAAAAGATTTGGGTATTCTTGGGAATGACAAGAATCTCAACGAGGATGTTGTTCAAGACTATACAGACCGCCTAAAGAAAATTGGTACCACCGGACCACCTAAAGCCACTAGTTGGTTTGAAAGGTTGTGCCTTCTTGGATCTATTGGTAGAGGTTTCTTGTTTGCGCTATGGATGTTATATTGTTGTTGCTTATGTTGTGAGTAAAGTTTTTTGTTGGTGGAATTTATCTCTTTTTGTTGGTGAAGTGAGACAGTTGGATTGGAAACATAGGTGTTTCCTGCCACCATCAATGGCAGATTCTAGTGTCGGTGCAAGGAGTAATATTGAGTTGGCCAAGGACACCATACAATATAGTAGCAGCCACTTGACAAATCGTTCACACTGTGGCCAATTATTTTGTGAAAAATACAAAAACAAAACATTTGAATGTTGGCATAAACTTAATTTTTTTTACGCAATCAGCAGGGGAGGCCCCTACCTATATTTTTATATATAAGAAAGGCGCGTATGTACAATGGATTTTACATAGGCCTCATGCCCAAAAGAGAAGAAGCAAAATGTTTTACAGATTACTCAACCAACAAAAAATTTTATCCCTGGTAGTTGCATTGGCCCGTAGGGTCATCAACTTTAAATCCTTCTCAAAAGTGTGCCTCCAGGATGCAAAAGATAGGGACTCTGCATCAAAGATAATTCCATTACGGTGGCACCAAATAACCCAATAGGCTATGATGACAATTTCTTTGAAGATGGCACTTCCAAATTGTTATCTTGCAAGAATGATCATGCTTAGAGAGTCAAGAGTTGAATCCCAGTTGATGCCAAAGAAAATCCAGCAGGCTTGACTGAAGGGGCAATCAAAAAACAAATGATTTCTAATCTCCTCAACATTTTCGACACATAGAACACAATTATAAGTTTCCAAGAACATGTGCTTCCTCCTTAGCATATTCCTTGAGTTCAGCCGGTCTCTCAAAAACATCCACAAGAAGAACTTATGTTTGTTTTGCACTATTGATTTCCACATCCATTTGAAGAGAGGGAAGGCACGAATGGTACCCCCCAAGCAGGAGGAAGCTTTTTTGGAAGTGAACTCAGACGATCCCCAAATGTAAGTCCACTAATCACATTGCTGGTCATCAAAATGATGTCCAAGAGGCAAACCTTGGAGATCAGTTAGCTGATTTGACGCTACTGCAGAAAGAGGTAACAAAAATTTCCTATGCATGGGATTATCAAGGAAACCCCTGACAGAAATCTTTACACTCCTCACAAATGAGAATAGTTGGGGGAATCTCCACTGGAGAACTCCAAGATCCCAAAGGCCTTTCCAGAATAGCATCGAGTCTCCTTTCTGGACCTTGCATGAGGCCAGCATGAAAAAGTTTTCAAAAATAGACATGATGTCCCTCCACCAGAAGGATCCAACTTGAGATCTAGCATGAGGGGGCATCCAGTTTTTGTATAGGTGTTTCCACGTGAGATGGACCCAGGGAAGATCAGCCTTGTTATAAAACTTGTGGAGGAATTTTAGTAGCAATGCTATGTTTTGTGTTCTGAGATTAATAATGCCCAGATCCCCTTCATCTTTAGACATGCATACATATTTCCATGCAACCAGATGACCACCCCCTTTGAGACATCCCCACCATTCCAGAGACAATATTTTCTGTACTTGTCAATTTGATCCAGGATTTGGTAGGGCAATTTCATGGCACACATGTACAAAGTAGGCATAGCTAAATACATGGAGTTTACCAATATTAGTATCCCAGAATAGGATAGGAACCTTGTCACACCCTGAAATTTTTGGATTTCAGGATGTGATTAAAAGGAATAATTAAAAACTGATTTTCTCATAATTTTAAAAAATTTCCAACATTTATTTTCTTGACTGAAAATTTAGTATAGGAAAACAATTGGTTGTTTTTAAAATTAAACAAGGTTGTTCTGTGTGCGTTGCATTCATGTTGGTGCATTGATTTTGGTTGTTTGAATTCAAATTTGCATTTGAATTCATGTTTGAATCTTTTTAAACAATAGGAAAAATCTTCTCGTTTTCCATCTCTTCTTTTCTTCTCCTTTTGGCCTGGTTTCTTCTTTTGGCCCACCTTACCAGCAGCGCAAGTCAACCAGCAGGCTGGCCCAGCTCGGCCCATCTCCCGACGCTAGCCCGCTCCCACGCCGCTCCTCCGCTACGCCCCACTGATGCCCGGGACCCACCTATCATCCCCGTCCTCCTGGTCTCGCCCGCACCAGACTCGGACTCGAGCCAAGGCCAGCCCCTCCCCCCCCCCCCACCCGGGGCTATAAAAGCCGCTGCCACACCCCGAAGCCCTTACCAACCCTAGCGTCCCCGCCTTGAGCTCCAGCGCCGCTGCCGCTCGAGCCCGAGCAAGCGCACACCCACCACCATTGATCTCCTCCATCACCATCTTCCCATTGACAACATCAATGGCTGGAGCACTGCAAGGAGGTGAGGAGGCTGTCCGTGAAGTTCCTATGCACCCTTGTGTCTCTTTTCACATGAGGGAGCTTGCCAGAGCCGCCGTCCTCGCCGCCGAGTCACCTCTTTGAGCCGTGCATCACCGTCACCGCTCCAATCACCGCAAGAACACCTTAGATCGCTTTCCGGTGCAACCCGCTTTGTCCAGGGCTAGATCCCATCGCAAACGGTGCCCGGACGCTGGATTTCGAGCGAGTTCCGGTGAGTCCGCCTTCCGCCACCGCCTCGCGCCACCCGTCTACTTCCAAGTGACCACGGCCATCCAATTGCGATCCAACAGCCCAGAACAGATCTGACCCGGGTCAATACCAGTCAGTCCTGCTGCCGCGCCATTCTTTTTGCTAAAGAGCCCCTAAGTTTTATAGTTTTTGAACTCAAGGTCCAGCGCAGTTCAAAAGTAGTTGGATCTAGGTTTTTTTTTTCTTTTGTTATAGCCCTTGTGCTTTTGTAAAATAGTGCCCGCATCCTAGATTGCTCTTTTGTGTGTTAGACCTTCGATTTATATGTGTAATGATATTTTAGCCCTCGATTTCATTAAGTTTAACCCCTGGAAGTTTAGTTATCTCATAGTTAAGCCCCTGAACCTTGTTTAGCTCATAGATTCTATGTTTTACCTCCGATTAACCTCATTCTTGTTGCGTTTGATTCATATCAACATAAATTACGTGTTAGAAGCAATGTTAAGCATATTCCGTGTTTTTGAAATTTATTTAAAATATTAATATGATTAACTATTTATACACTTGTTTCCTAATTAAAAGCTATTTAGATCTTCACCTCACTTTCATAATTAAGTGTTAATTTGACTAATACCTATTAAACTAGTTTTTATTAATAAAATCTAATTAAGTGCTGCACCACGGTTGTTCATAAGTAAACTCAATTTGATTAATGCTTATTCAATTTGTTTTATAAATAAAAGCTATATAGGTTATATCTCGAGTTTTCATAATTAAATGTTAATTTGGCTAATATAATTATAAATGTGTTTTTGAATTATAATTTGGTTAGCTCAACCTGAATCATAAAGCTATGCACTTAGATGTTTACATATACTTTATTTTCAAATTAAATGTTTAATTTGCATAAATTGTACTAAGTTCTACATCATCTTTTCATATATAAATAAAACTTGCTAAGGATGTTTCTCTAAAATATCTTCACATTGTTTTTGTTTATTAAAATATATGAAGCATGTAGGCTTTTCTCTTTTGTTTATAATTCAAATCTTTTGATAGCTTTATCTTTTCAACCATAGTTCCATTTTAAGTATTTCTTTCATCCTTGCGATCTTAGAATTGAGCCCTATCCTTTAGTACGTTCTTTTAAAGATTTTCTTTTATTTTGCTGTATTGTTCTTAGTTGTACTTGTTTGTTCGCTTGGATGTTTGTGCCAATGATTGCTTTGAGTAGAAGGATCGCTATTTGAAAGATTTGAAGATTAAGAATTTCAAGAGAGCAAGAGCTGAATATCAGTAACAATAACTTATCTTTGGAGAAAGGCAGGTGTCCCTAACCACCCTTCTGTCTATGCTTATTTATAATACCATGATAATGTTAATTGGAATATGGAGAACCACCTAGGAAAATAGTGCAACCACAAGAACTATATGGCTCTAGTCTTGGCTAACTAATTAGAGACTTTAGTTTGAAGCGGTCTTACCGAAAGGGCAAGAGGGATGGCGGTAGATGGGGTATAACCCGGCCCTCAAACTTATCTGCTCTATGGTAGCTTCGCAGTCTTGAGAGAGGTTTATGCTCTACTAATGATCCGTAAACCTTAGCGGGCTCCTTCTTATTAGGGAATCTTTATAAAGGCCTCGTAGCATCCCTATGCAGTCACACCTCGGTAGTGTGATGAGTGCCTGATCAGCACAGCATGGTTGGGTCTAAAGTTCTTCTGAACTTTTACGCGACTTGTGGTGAAAGTGTACAACCTCTATAGAGTGTAAAACTGTTATAACAGTCGTGCTCATGGTCAAGAGCAGCCTGGACCCTCACATGATTAATTGAATTTGAAGATGGACTTAAATCATTTATTCTAGTTATTTCTTATGGCCTTGCTGAGTACCAACCATAAGTGTACTCACCCTTGCTTACTGCTGCTTAGAAGAGGAAGGTGTGTGAAGTTTTCTGAAGATGATATTGAGTTCTAGGCGTACGCAACCCCCAGTCGATTACCTGTAAAGTTTGGAGCCTCCGTTTCTAGGATTAAGCTATATATCTCTGATAGACTCATAAGTCATCATTTATATTATTTTACGTGATATTCTTACTGTTATTCACTGATGATGTCACTATATGTATGAAACTAGTTCCTGACATACATATAGATAGCACTTGGTTTTGTTTTAAAATTGGGTGTGACAAGCCTTGAGATGCCTATTAAATGCTTCTCCATTCTATATAAGATTGGCATCTATTCATTCACTGATGGTCTTGTAGTACCTAGAGAAAGTCCCAGGTATGTGAAAGGCATAGTGCCAATTTGGCAACCAAGATTAGCAGCCAATTGTTCCATTTTTTTTTTGCTCAACAGTAATAGGTAGCAGGAAATATTTATCAAAATTCACATTTAGGCATGTGGTAGTAGCAAAAGTAGTAAGTATATCTTTCACTAATCACTATCTGCCAGAAGAATTAGGAGAGTATCATCTGCATATTGCACAATAGGATAGTCACCATCATAATCTGGTCCAAGTGGATGTGAGAGGACATGCCTGCTAGCAGCATCATTAACAACTGACTATAGCAGATCTGCAGCTAAAACAAAGAGAAGAGGAGACAGGGGATCTCCTTGTCTAACACCTCTTTTGCATTTGAAAGGCTTTCCCGGTACACCATTTAACAGCACTAAAGAGGAGTTTGATGACAAAATGCTTCTGTACCAACTGACCCACCTATCATGAAGTACCTAAAGGATTACTTCATGTTCAACCTTGTCAAAGGATCCAGCTTAAGAATGACTATTTCCCTCTTAGATTTGTGGCAAATGTGCATAAACTGGAATGCCCAAGCAAGACAGTCTTGGATTGTTCTGCCCTTGATAAAACCAGATTGATTAATATGCACTACTTGGAGAATCACTTACTGCAACCTGTTTGCAAGAGTTTTGTAAGAAATTTAAGAGAGTAATTCAGGAGTGATATAGTTGCGTCCATGAAAGGTAATGTTAACCCGATCAAGATGTTGAATGAGATTATTAAAATTCATCATGTCAGACACATTACCTCCTAGTTTGTGTCTGTTCTCCAGAGTTCTAATGAGATTAAAATCTCTTGCTAGGATCCAATCTTCATAACCAAAGATATCCAAATGATACTGTTGACACTAGATTTTGACATGAGTAAAATCGGCGTTAGAAGTGGAAGAAATTAGGAGATGCGGCGAGATACAAGGGTGACGATTGGAAATCGGCCGATTGGTGCTACAGTCAAGGATCGGTTGGTTGGTGCTACAGTCAAGGATCGGCCAATTGATGCTACAGTCGAGGATCGGCCGATTGATCCTTGGAGTTCCGCCTCGCCCGACCCAGGAGGTTTGGGATCGGACGCGCCCGACCCTCCAAGGGAGGATCTCCGCCTCGTCCGACCCCTGAGGTTTGGGATCGGACGCGCCCGACCCTCCAGGGGAGGATCTCCGCCTCACCCGACCCCTGAGATTTGGGATCGGACGCACCCGACCCTCCAAGGGAGGATCTCCGCCTCATCCGACCTTAGTTCCCAGGGTCGGAATGGGTCTGAGCCCTTGACATGTGGGTCCTGATCGGTTACCCCCTTGCCAAAGAAGTGATCGGCCGATTAGGAGGTTGGAATAGTTGGGCCGATGTGGGCTTAAAAAGGACTATGAAGGTGAAGAGGGGGTTAACCCATGAAGTGCGTCATAATAGTACGAATCGTACTTGTAAATATTCGTTTTCTGTTTAAATTTAGGGATAGAGTTCTAGTCGGATAAGAAGTCGTTTGTACGGGGCTATAAATAGCCACCCTTGTAGATCTGTAATCATCATCAACTCAATACAACAAACTATTACTTCCTCGTACTTACTTTCAAGCAGGCGACTTCGCCAACACTTTTTCTTCTTTTTCACGAGTTCGTACGGGTTAGCGGGGCTGCATCAACTTAACCTCCGGCTGATCTTGTAAGTTCCGTTTATCGAGTAAATTCTAAATTTTAACTTCGGGTGCATCGCTGTCGTTTCGTTTAGATTTATTCACCAGTTATCGATATTCACTAGAATTCTAGGTTTTACATGTTGTTCTAGTTTTATCACCAATTATCCAGCTAGGAATCAGTGAATTCGGCTTTTCTTGTTCTTCATTGTTTAATCTATTTATTTTAGCCGATTGGATCTGTTCCTAGTGTTGTTACTGTAGCGTTGTTCAGATTGCTCTAGTAGTTTTCTTTACAAACGTTGCCTGGTAATCGGTTGCATCATAGCCAATTTCTTTATTGTTGCAAATTGTTCGAATCGCTGATAAGCTTTCTCGAGATCGAAACCTTAGCCGATCGCAACCTCTGGGAACTGACACGTCTATTTCCTTGCCAATCAACAGGTCAGATTGGTTGGCACGCCGCGCGAACCGCACCAGGGCAATCACCCGAACAGGAGCTAAGCAGATTCTCCCGGGTCGTGTGTCCGACGCTGGGAATCCGATCAGCCGATTTCTAGCACCAACACACTTTTTAGCCGCCTCCAAGAAAGTCCAATGGGATGAGCTCAAAATTGGCCAATGCATTGATCTACCCTTGTCCCAAATGGAATGGAATGAGCCGTTAGTGATGGCAGCTTCTTACTTCTGGTCCGATGCTCTCAACGCATTCTTGTTTGGACACGGACCCATGACCCCCACATTGGCCGATGTAGTCTTGCTGACCGGCCTGGACATTTCTTCCCCGGACACCCCTTTCCGCCTGATAATCGCAACATCACATCGGCTGGACACAAGGGGAATCGGCGGGTGGAAAGGTTTCATCAGATGCAACAAAAGGGCCGGATCTATCGAGAACAGAGAGTATACGGCCTTCCTGATGATGTGGCTAGAGAATCACTTCTTCTATGGGAAAGCAGCTGGTCCATCTACCAATACCCAAGCTCTGGCCGAAGCATTATCGATAGGGACTTCTGTTCCTCTTGGAAAGCACTTACTGGGAGCAGCGTACCATATGCTTCACCAAATCGGCATCAAGCTATCCAAAGGGGAGCCGATTGGAAACCCAGGTGGACCCTGGTGGTTCATTAACTTATGGCTGAACTTGTATATGAGCGAGATCTCTCAGCAGCGAGTGGAACACATGACATTCCCCAGCGTCGAATCAACAGAGAATCTTATTGTCCGACGCCGGTGTATGTCTTTCGGCGAAGCGGCATCGGCCTTCTCCGGTTGTTCGTATTCTGCTACAAAAGTGGCCGAATACTTCCGGTGTTTTTACAACAGCTTTAATGAAGATGCAACCGTCTAGTTCCCTTATCGGAGAGATGACCCAATCTTTGAATTCCCTTCTTGCTTCGACTCAACCACCGGCCGATTCGACGAAGATCTCACAGATGAACTAATTAAACCAGGGATCTTATCGGCCAACTTCTTCTCAGGAAAGGATGCCCCTACATATGAATTCTACAACCCCTCCGTTGCAGCACGGCAGTTCGGCATGGGTCAACTGCCGATTCAGGCATACTTCATCGGCCGAGCAAAGTTCAGAGATGAGCTCACCAAGGGTCTTGACTATAGTCGGCTGCGAGATCGGATACCAGACTCCAGTACCATAGATTTGAATGACTGGATAGTAGCCCCCTTTGCTGTCCAACCATTCAAGCTATGGTGGGCCGAATGGAAACAGTACCTGTTCTGCGCCTCCGCATCGACATACTGTAATCTCCTGGATCCAGCCAACATCGATCCGAACGCCGAGGTATTTTTTCCCCTAGCCGATTTACATTCGTTTATTAATGCGGTTAAATACGTATACTAACATCTTGCTGTTGCTTCAGTCTGAAAACCGCGTTCCCCCAACACACAGTTGGAGTGGTCGGCCGATAGAGGACCATCACCCATACACCATCTTCCCCCTTATCGGCTATGATGCCCCTTCCGTGGATGTGATTGCCGGCCGATCGAAGCAGGCGCAGAAGAAGGTTACCAAGAAGACCAGTCGCCGAGTACGAGCTTGTATAGAACTGGCCGACCCTCTTATGATTACATCGGCAGAAACTTCGGCCGCATTGCCCATTCCAGCTGCTGGAGAAGTAGATACTCAAGTCATCACACAAGCTGGGGCGGCCGCTGCATCAGAACTGGTGGAGGTCATGCAGGTAAACTTGTTATCTGATCCTACCGATTGCCAACTCTATACTGACTCATCTTACTTTTAGACTGCACAAACCACTTCTGTGGACCCACAGCAATCGGCAGCAATCCAATCGGTCATCATCACGCCCACGCTTCCATCTGCCGAGGTATACTACTCTTCAACTGATTTTCCTAGTATTTGGATAATATTCTTATTCAATCTTTTGACACAGGTCACCGGTACGCCAAGCACCCCACCTAATCAACCAATGGTCATCTTATGGGAAGCTGGTCCGAGCAAAGCACCAACCATGGTGGCATCTTCTTCTTCTGACGAACCAATGGTGCTAGCCCCTGACTCGAGGATAACGGCCTCTCAAACGCAGCTTGAAGAAATCCGTTTCAAGGAGGTAAGAGACTTCTCACCCTTACTTGGCCGATTTACTATTATCATCGGCTGATTTGTTCTTCTTGACTTACTATTTTCCAGGAACAAGACTCCCCCAACAACAGCCTTTTCTCGTTTGCGGTCGCACTCTCCGATGACGAGGAAGTCACCTCTCGCCAGGTCACTTTGAGCTCCGTCCCTGATGACGTCCGTGCCAAACTCGCAAGCATCCGATCCCTTCTTCAAGAGGACATCGGCCGATTGGTAGAAGACACCTCGCCGATTCGGCAACTTTTTGGTGACGTCAGCGGGTGAGTACCAGAAGAAGCGGAAGAGGCCTTGGCATCGGCCGCGTATATCGAGTCAATGAGGATTCCGGTCTTTAGGGCCCTGCGCCATATGGCCGACCGCGCCAAGTTGACCAAGACTCGTGAGGAAGAGGACACGTTCAAGCGCCAAGCCCAAGAGGTGCATCAACGAATTCACTTTCTGGAAGACTCTCGCCCGGGGATCGTTGGCACGATAGATCGCCTCAAGCGCCGAAGGGCAGAGCTTGCCAAGGAAATGGAGCAGGTGACCAAAGCAATAGATGCCGAAGAGAAGAGGCTTCAAGAACTCCCTTCCGTCATCGCCGATCTGAAACGGGAGAGGCAGCACCTGGCTCACGAAGCCCTCAAACTCCACCGCAATATGTCAGAAGTCCCCGGATCGGCAGAAGATGACCAACGCGTCCTGGACTCTGCCGATCAGATCCGGCGCCGAGCGATCGCAACTATCAATGCTCTTCTGGGTGACCTGTAAAAGTACTGGCCGTTTTTTTGTACGAACATTGATAACCCCTTTGACCGTCCTTCACGGCGCCCCCTTTATTTATTACCTTTTTCACTTCTGATGGGACGCGTTTTACCAAACATCCACGCCTCCCTTTCTTATAAACGCCGGCCTAGGTCCCCGTTCCGAGAGTACCTGTCTAGCTCGGCTTCATCTTCCCCAACCTGGTTTCGTCGGTGCGCCTTCCAATCATGTCTTCTTCATCCTCTACCTCTTCCTCTGTTAATCAGGTAAAAGATTTGCCTTCATTCTCTTTCTTAGTTTAACTCCCATGAAGGGAATCACCTTTTCGATGGCTATACATATGTTTTTGTTTTCAGCCGCGGCGTCTTATCCCCGAACTCGAACGAGCCATCAGACTCGTGCACTCCGACGAACCACTGTCGCAAGAAGACAAGGACTTAATAAGGGCTCATCGCGATGAACTCCAAGAGCACGTCCCTGCTGACGTCCGACGGATCTGGAGCTTTCTGGCGACCTCAAGCCGACCGAAGTCATCCGCTTCCTCATCAAATCGTCCTTGAAGATGCAGCAGCAGGGACATCACGCCCGGCCATGGACCGGAGTCACCCTCTCCCCCGTCAAGTCGAAGTGGAGGCTTCGATGAAGGAGATAGAAGAAGAGTACATCTGTCTTCTGATAGAACTAGGTCGGGCTGAGAGAGAGCTTAAGAAAAAGCGTGACTAATTATTTTTTGTTCTAAGGGCGACTTGTACCTTGTCGGCCGTGTAACCCACCGTCCGTACCGAATGAAATATATCGGCCGATTTGGATGATTACGTTTTTTCTCTAGACGAATCCTTTTGTATCGGCTGTGTGTTGTTCATTGTGGTCAATCCTTATGCTCCGACCCATATACTAGGGTAGTATATTTTCAAGTATCTTCCGTTCAGAGCCCTAGTAAACTCTTCTCCTTCGATTGTTTCCAGAATATAGGCGTTTCCTGGAGCACATCTGCCGATTTTATACGGCCCTTCCCACGTAGGGGACCACTTACCGAATTTAGGATCTTTCGACCCAATCGGCAACACTAACTTCCATACCAGGTCCCCCGGAGAGAATTGCTTGACTTTGACCTTCTTATCATACCACCTGGTCACTTTCTTCTTGTTTTCTTCGATGCTTATCAAAGCTCTCAATCGTTGGCCAGCCAAGTCATCAAGTTCCCTTTTCATGAGTGAGGAGTAGTCGTCGGCCGCCAACTGGTCCTGGAGCGAAGTGCGTCTCGACCCTGCCCTCAACTCCCATGGTAGTACTTCCTCGTGACCGTACACCAACTGATAAGGGGACATCTTGGTGGCCCCATGGCAAGCCATCCTGTATGCCCATAGAGCTTCAGTCAGACATAGATGCCACTTTTTCGGCTACTCCTCTATCTTCCTCTTGATTAACTTAATTATCCCCTTGTTGGAAGATTCGGCCTGGCCATTAGCTTGGGCATAATACGGAGAGGAGTTTAACAATTTGATTCCCATGTCGGCCGTGAACTCCTCGAATTCTCCTGATGTAAACATCGTCCCTTGATCGGTTGTGATAGTCTGGGGAATGCCGAAACGGTAGACGATATGGTCTCTTACGAAGTCAACCATAGCAGCCGATGTCACGGCCCTTAACGGAATCGCCTCCACCCATTTGGTGAAATAATCAGTGGCCACCAGAATGAACTTGTGCCCTTTGCTTGACGGAGGATAAATTTGGCCGATGAGGTCTATTCCCCAACCTCAACGGCCATGGTTTGATAATGGGATTCATGGCCGATGCGGGCGCACGTTGGACATTCCCGTATTTCTGACAATCCTAGCATCCTTTATAATACTTAAAGCAATCCTCGAGGATCGTCGGCCAGTAATACCCATTATTCCTAATCATCCATTTCATCTTATGTGCCGATTGGTGGGCTCCACACACTCCTTCATGGATTTCTCTCATCAGAGTCTTAGCCTCCTCCTTTCCTAGACACTTGAGTAGGATGCCATCAATTGTTCGGTAGAACAAGTCGTCTTCCAGTAACACGTATTTGGTAGCATGAAAACGTACCCGCCGATCCACTTTCTTAGACGGATCTTTCAGGTAATCGGCAATCTCCCTTCGCCAGTCATCGGCCACGAGCTCTAGAGCCATGGCGCCTTGAATCGGCCGATACCCAGATGCGTGTTGGGCGAGCTTGTTGGCATCCTCGTTGTGATTCCTTGGGATGTGCTCGATAACTGCCGATTTGAATTCTTTCAGAAGCAGCAGGCAATCTTCATAATAAATCCTCAATACATCGTCCTTGCACTCGGACTTCCCTGTTAACTGATCCACGATGAGCATGGAATCCCCAAAAATTTCAACGGAATCAGCTTTGACTTCCCTTAGCAATTGTAATCCCTTCAGTACAGCTCGGTACTCTGCTTGATTGTTAGTGGCGGATGCTTCTATCGGCAGAGAGAAATCATAGCTTGCCCCCCGAGGCGATATGAGGACGATGCCGATTCCTAATCCGGCCCCACATGACGATCCATCGAAGTATAAGGTCCAAGGTACTGGTTCTACGAAGGTAGCCTCTGGCCCGCAGTGCTGGGCAACGAAATCGGCCATGACCTGTCCCTTAACGGCTTTTGCCGATTCATATCGAAGGTCAAACTCTGACAAAGCCAAGATCCATTTTCCGATCCGTCCTTTCAAAATCGGCAGTGACAGCATGTATTTTACCACGTCATCCTTGCATACGACCACACATTCCGCCGACAGCAAATAGTGCCTGAGTTTGGTGCATGAGAAGTAAAGGCATAGGCACAACCGCTCCACTGGAGGATACCTTGTTTCGGCGTCCAAAAGTCTTCTACTAACATAATAAATTACTCGTTCCTTTCCCTCGAACTCCTGGACCAGAGCCGATCCAATAGCTCTTTCATCGGCTGATAAATATAGTTTAAATGGCTTACCAGTTTGAGGAGGGACCAATACCGGTGGTGAGACCAAGTACTGTTTGATGTCTTCCAATGCCTTGCGTTGCTCTTCCCCCCATATGAACTCCTGGTCGGGCTTCAACTTTAATAATGGTGTGAAGGTTTGGATTCACCCAGACAGATTAGATATGAATCTTCTGATGAAGTTCACCTTGCCGATTAGAGATTGCAACTCAGTTTTATTCTGCGGGGCCACGACTTTGTTGATGGCCGCTATAGTTTTCTGATTGATTTCTATTCCCCGCTCGTGCACCATGAATCCTAAGAATTGTCCGACAGATACGCCGAAGGCACACTTATTCGGGTTCATCTTCAGCCCATGTTTCTCAGTGCATTCCAATACTTGTCGTAAATCGGCCAGATGCTCCTGGTGTCCTTTTGACTTGACTACGACGTCGTCGATGTAGATTTCTACTAGTGTGCCGATAAGTTTGTGAAATATGTAGTTCATGGCTCTCTGATACGTGGCGCCGGCGTTTTTCAAGCCGAAAGTCATTACCACCCACTCGAATAAACCAAGGTGACCTGGGCATCTGAAGGCTATTTTGGGTATGTCTTCTTCGGCCATAAGTATCTGATTGTACCCAGCGTTTCCATCCATGAAACTAATAACCTTGTGTCCCGCGGCGGCATCTATCAGCACATCGGCCGTTGGCATGGGGTATCCGTCCATTGGTGTGGCCTGATTGAGGTTCCTGAAATCAACGCATACGCGTAGCTTTCCGTTCTTCTTGTATACTGGTACAATGTTGGAGATCCATTCGGCATAACGGCATTGCCGAATAAATTTTGCTTCGATTAGCCACGTTATTTCGGCCTTTATGTCTGGTAGGATTTTAGGATTGCACCATCGTGCAGGCTGTTGATACGGCCGATACCCTGGCTTTATGGGTAACCGATGCTCAATGATAGATCGGTCTAATCCGGGCATCTCGTGATATTCCCAAGCAAAGCAATCCTTAAATTCTCTTAACAAACTTGTCAGTTTACATTTGTATTCCGGATCTAAATTTGCACTAATATATGTCGGCCTTGGTTTGGTACCATCGCCTAAATCTATCATTTCTAATGAATCGGCCGATGTGAACCCGTGTCCCAGCTTCCCATCTTCTCGGGCGAACTGATCCATCTTAGTCTGAGTCTTCGGAGCCGACTGCTCGGATCGGCTGTAGGCCAAAATCGGACACCTTCAAGAAGTCAGTATCCCATACTCTCCCGGATATGCACTTGACGGTTTCGCAGCTCCACTGCTGAGTGTCGGCTGCCGCGATGCTGTATGCGGAATCAGCGGTGACCACCTCGATGTTGTCGCCGACCCATTGTACGAGGCATTGATGCATTGTAGATGGGATACAGCAATTTGCATGTATCCTGTCTCGACCGAGTAGCATGTTGTAGGACCCCTTGCCATTAATGATAAAGAAAGTAGTAGGAAGGGTCTTACTGCCGATGGTGAGGTCGACGCAGAGAGCACCGCGAGCGGGGGATACGTTGCCCTCGAAGTCCTTGAGCATCATATCTGTCTTGGTCAAGTCATCATCGCTCTTCCCTAGTTTCTGGAACATGGTGTACGGCATGATGTTGACTGCAGCCCCTCCGTCTACCAGTAATCTGGTGATGGGTCGGCCGTTGACATGCCCTTTAAGAAACAACGCTTTCAGGTGTTGCCGTTTGTCTTCTTCGGGCTTCTCGAATGTGGCTGTCATTGGCTCCAAAGCCAATTGTGCCATCTGCTCTTCCATTGCCGACATGTCCTGTCGGTCGGCAGGAGTCATGAATTCCATCGGCAGTATGAAAACCATGTCGATGTCAGCTGCCGATTCGTCGCCTCCTCTGTCATTTCTTTTGGGGCGCCACACCTGAGACCTGCCGTTCTTCTCGCCTGTCGTATGCCCTTGCTTCCTCCTGTTGTTCCCACTGGCGGAGACGTTGGATTCTTCGTTTTTGAGACTTGGTCAATCCATCGGGGCACCACCTGGGGTTCACCGGTTTGGTTCGTGGCCTTGCGCGTTCCCATTCTGGTTCGCGTCCTAAAGGGTTCTCGTTCGACACCCGAGAATTGGCCATCTCTTCAAGTCCACTGTGGACGCTGGCCCTATTTTCTGGCCGGTCATGTCGATCAAATTTGCCCCCCGGCCCATTATTGCTCCTGCCTTCCGACCGGTCATACCGGTCACTTCTGCCCCCCAGCCGATCACGTACTGGAGGGCGCCGGTCTTCTTGGTCGCGCCAGTTCCTGCTGATCAGCTCTGATTTCCCATCTCTGGAGCAAGACCTTCTGAACGGCCGATTGTGACGATACGGACCATTGCACTCAGGGCAATTATCGGCCGATGGCAACCTGAGGTTGCTTTCCCAGCAGTGGATGAAGAACGGGCATCGCTAATGATCTTCATGTCGCCGCATCGCCTCTTCCCGGGACCTTGAACGTTCATGTTGCCGCTGATATTTGTCGAGCAGGAATTGGGAAGTAATGGGTCTGCGTGGTTCTCCTGATCCGCCGTCATCGTCCTCCATCCGTCGTTTCCCTTTGATGTCTTTAGGCGCCACTTGATTTCTGGGGTCTACGGCGCCGCTCTTTTTAGCCGATTCGGATGTCAGCACCTTGGTTTGGAGCGCATTCTTTCCCGTGTCAACCATGTTAGTGGGGAAGGGGTGCTGGTCGATCTTCATCGGCTTGGCTGGTTTTGTTGGCATTTCAAATTTGAGTCTGCCCTGCTCAATGGCCGATTGTATCTACTGCCGGAAGATTTTGCATTCATTCGTGTCATGGGAGGTAGCGTTGTGCCACTTGCAATATTTCATCTTCTTCAGCTGTTCGGCGGAAGGAATCGTATGGTATGGCGAGAGCTTGATCTGTCCTTACTGGAGGAGGAGGTCGAAGATTTTATCAGCCTTTGATGTGTCAAATCCGAACGTTTCCGGCTCCTTCTTGCCGAACGGACATGATATCGGCTTCTTCCCTTTAATCCATTCCGCAAGGCCGATTTCTATGTCTTCTTCGGTTTCAACCTCTTCTAAGTATGCCACCTTCTTCTGGAAGTTCCTCCGTGGATCGAAAGAACGCACTTCTTGACCGGACAATCGGTGGACGATTTGACTCAAGCTCTCAAACTCCTGTGAGGCGTATTTTTCTTTGATGTGAGGTAGGAGACCTTGGAAAGCTATATCGGCCAACTGTGCATCAGTCAGGGCCAGGGAGTAGCACTTATATCTGATTTCCATGAACCTCTGTACATACGAGGATATCAGCTCGTCGCTTCTCTGCCTGAGGCTGGTCAAATCGGACAGCTTCATCTCATGTACCCCGGCATAGAAGTATTTATGAAATTGCCTTTCCAGATCGGCCCATGTAATTATCGAGTTGGGCGGTAAGGTTGTGAACCACTGGAAGGCCGACCTAGACAGGGATGACGAGAAAAGTCGCACCCGTAGAGCATCCTGCGCCGCTGCTTGTCCGCATTGGATTATGAATCTGTTCACGTGTTCTACGGTTGAGGTGTCGTCCAGCCCCGAAAACTTGGTGAAATCAGGAACTTTATACCGATGAGGAAACGACAGTAAGTCGTATGTAGGCGGGTACGGTGTCCTGTATGTGTAGGTCTGCACCTTCGGCTTCAAGCCGAATTGTTCCTGAATCACCTCTGCTATACGTGCCGACCAGTCCGGCTGTTGCTGGTAAACCGTCGGCTGAGGGACTGGTACGTGCTGGTATATTGGCGGCGGGATGACTTGATGCTGAGTGAAGGCATGTGGCATTTGATGTGTCATAGCCGGCTACGTATTCAGGGTCGGCTGTTTGAATGAGCCGTTTGTTTTGTCATATAGTATGAGCGGCGCGACGCCCCGGAGTACTTCCGTTGATTCTGCTGCTCTGCTCATCTCTAGTGCGACAGGCTGGTACTGCGGCATGGTTGGTCAAGTAGCCGCCTGGAAAGACGCCTGGAATTGGGGGCTTCCATGGTTGGCCGGTTGATCCTGGATGGCCGTCACTGATGGTGCCCCCCAAGGCGCTGGATTAAACGGAGGAAACTGTGCAGAGGACAACTGAATGGGGCGTGGCTGGAGGTGTTGCGTGCCATTAAACCCCATAGGGATCGATGATGAGGAAGCGTCGGAACCCCCAACTGGTATTTGAGTCGGCTGAGAAGCCGAGTAAGGTGTACTCTTGTTTGGAGCCGTAATCGGTGGAGCATATGCCGGCCCTTGGTACCCTTGAGATACACCGCTAGCTAAGGAGCTGATGACGGCATTGTATACCGTATTAGAAAGCACCGGGGATTGATCGATGAAAGCTTGATAGACGGATTGTTGAACCATCTCGGACATCTTGTCCAAGTCCTCGGTGATTGTGATCTGGCGGGGATTCGGAAACAGAGCCTTTTTGATAGTCTCCCCACTCCTGGTGCGACTGAAGGACTGCAGACATGCCTTCCGGTAGCATGCCGTCTGCCTCTCTAGCTCTTCCTTCTGGTCGTCCCTGAGATCTGCCTCTGTCACTTCGATGACGTTATCTTCGGAGACTTCAGCAGCTTTCAACATGCTGGCGGTTGTATTGGTCCCACCGGGCGTGCCAAAAGTGTGTTGGCGCTAGAAATCGGCTGATCGGATTCCCAGCGTCGGACACACGACCCGGGAGAATCTGCTTAGCTCCTGTTCGAGTGATTGCCCTGGTGCGGTTCGCGCGGCGTGCCAGCCAATCTGACCTGTTGATTGGCAAGGAAATAGACGTGTCAGTTCCCAGAGGTTGCGATCGGCTAAGGTTCCGATCTCGAGAAAGCTTATCAGCGATTCGGCCGATTTGCAACAATAAAGAAATCGGCTATGATGCAACCGATTACCAGGCAACGTTTGTAAAGAAAACTACTAGAGCAATCTGAACAACGCTACAGTAACAACACTAGGAACAGATCCAATCAGCTAAAATAAATAGATTAAACAATGAAGAACAAGAAAAGCCGAATTCACTTATTCCTAGCTGGATAACTGGTGATAAAACTAGAACAACAGGTAAAACCTAGAATTCTAGTGAATATCGATAACTGGTGAATAAATCTAAACGAAACGACAGCGATGCGCATGAAGTTAAAGCTTAGAATTTACTCGATAAATGGAACTTACAAGATCAGCCGGAGGTCAAGTTGATGCAGCCCCGCTAACCCGTACGAACTCGTGAAAAAGAAGAAAAAGTGTTGGCGAAGTCGCCTGCTTGAAAGTAAGTACGAGGAAGTAATAGTTTGTTGTATTGAGTTGATGATGATTACAGATCTACAAGGGTGGCTATTTATAGCCCCGTACAAACGACTTCTTATCCGACTAGAACTCTATCCCTAAATTTAAACAGAAAACGAATATTTACAAGTACGATTCGTACTATTATGACGCGCTTCATGGGCTAACCCCCTCTTCACCTTCATAGTCCTTTTTCAGCCCACATCGGCCCAACTATTCCAACCTCCTAATTGGACGATCACTTCTTTGGCAAGGGGGTAACCGATCAGGACCCACATGTCAAGGGCTCAGACCCATTCCGACCCTGGGAACTAAGGTCGGACGAGGCGGAGATCCTCCCTTGGAGGGTCGGGCGCGTCCGATCCCAAATCTCAGGGGTCGGGCGAGGTGGAGATCCTCCCCTGGAGGGTCGGGCGCGTCCGATCCCAAACCTCAGGGGTCGGGCGAGGCGGAGATCCTCCCTTGGAGGGTCGAGCGCGTCCGATCCCAAACCTCCTGGGTCGGGCGAGGCGGAACTCCAAGGATCAATCGGTCGATCCTCGACTGTAGCATCAATTGGCCGATCCTTGACTGTAGCACCAACCAACCGATCCTTGACTGTAGCACCAATTGGCCGATTTCCAATCGTCGCCCTTGTATCTCGCCGCATCTCCTAATTTCTTCCACTTCTAACTCTGATTTTACTCATATCAAAATCTGGCGTCAATAGATACAGCCAAAGAATGAAAGCATCTTTATCAACAGCATTGGAGGGCCCATATATGTTAGACAAGTGGAAAGAATGCCCAGACAAGCAGCAAACAAATTTAATGGTGATGCAGTAAGCATTGCTCAAAACAAGTGACCCTGAGAATAGATTTGAGTTCCAAATGACAATTAGACCCTCAGAAGCTCCAGCAGAGGCAGAGAACTCAAACATATTTAAGTGTCTAGGATAGAACTTTTTGAGACATCATGAATCAAAGGACTCTTTCTTAGTTTCCTGCAGGCAAATGATAGAGGCAACACTTTCTAAGATTTTATCTCTTAACACATTCCACTTAGCTTGAGAGTTGATCCCCTTTACATTCCAAACCAAAATGTTTAAACTTTTGTTGCTACTCATTGGGAAACTCAGGTAAAAGAGTAACATCGCCTTTGGCACAACCATGAGATAGGAGCAAATCATAACCCAAAAAGAGCACACAGGAAAGATAGCTAGAAATAAAGCACCAACCAACTGGAGTTTAGATACATGACATGGCAAACTAGGTTTAGCAGACTTCTAAAAGAACCCGAAGGGCCTAGCCACACACTTATCCGACTAGAAGTATCCAAAAGCCTGGAACACACCAGGAAACTAGCCCTATTACATTTCATTGTCATTATCATCAAGCTCTAGAAGGGTTGAAGCAGAGACAGCGCTAGGCTGCATCTGAAGGAAGACAATGGCCACGCTCTGGATGATCTCAACAGAAATATGTGGAGCCGAATGAGCAGAGGATCCTGCAGTAGCAGACCCAGCGTAGATGGGATGAATCACTTCAAGGGGCTTGACGTAGACGTCTGGGTTTTCAGCAGTAGCTATAGCACTTTCCTCAGTGCGGAAGCCACCCAGATTAGGATTGAGACGTTTGTTGCGGTGGAGGAAGACATCATACAGTGGCTCCTTGAGCTTGCGGGAGCGGCTCTTGGCCGGTGTAGCATGGATTGGCCCCTGAATCTCACGGACTTCATCATCACCATATGCCACCAAAGAAGCCCATTCGCAGGGAGGATAGGCCCAATGATCACCCTAGATGGCTGAACCAAAGGGGTGAAAGGATAAGGAATATGGGCCAAGTATGATAGAATATCATGATCTTTGATATAAGAGGGAATTAAAGTATCAAGATCAATGTCTAACAGAGATAGGTATCTAAATGAGCGGAAAGCATATGAGAGATGGGATTTCAGAGATAATGAATCACCTTTGCAACAACTTTTTCTGCAGGAGAGATCTCCATTGCCATAACATCATCTTTGCCCATCTCTTCCTTATCAGCGACCTCTACATCCAGCTGAATAGGATTATGATCCAAAGCGTCAACATCTGCAGCAGCCCCTGACATAACATCTTCCTGATGGTGCTTGAAATTAATATTCCCTTCCGCATTGTGTCCAGGTCCATGTTCCACAGAGGAGGGCGCAGCAAGGTTAGGACCCATCCAATGAGGTGCATCCATGGGCAAAGGATGTAGAGGTCCTTCAGGGGGAATAGGATCCTCATCTGCCAGAAAGGTCGCGTTCTTCTTTTTCAGGGTGAATATAGGACATGTCTAGGATCTAACACGTGGAGGGAGGCCAACAGAAACCGTGACATCATGCGGGATCTTAGCATCATCATTAAGATAAATTTGGACTGCAATCCTGGCATGGTAGATGGTGGCATGCCATCTTAATTCGAACCACAATCCTGGCACAGTAGTTGGTGTCATGCTAGTGTCTAAGAAGACCGAAGCCAACAACAACTTTGCAACAGTAGAATTGTTTCTAGCATCCAAAGGGTACCCCATAAGCATAACCCAAGCTTCCCTATCCAGATCATGCATTCTAGCATTTTTAGCTTCATCATGCTTGATAAAATGCAACTGATAATCAGGGGTAAACTAAAACTACCTATCCAGAAATCTTTCCCTTTACAATGGACTCATGAACCGAACGTAAGCATTACCCAAAGCACAAGGCTATACCTCAGCAAGACGGATGTTGTGGGTGTGGATGGAGTAGTCCTTCAGAGCGGCTGCCATCAGATCGAAGTCGTCCTTTGCAAAGCAGGAACCAGCATGGCGATGGCGACATCATCGTTGTACGGATCCAAACAACTCCCTAGGTAGGCGAAGAGGCGGAGAGGAGACACATTGGGGTCATGGGGCAGGACCTCGAACCCCCTTGGAGCATCGGGCCGAGGATCGATGGCGAAGTTGGCCATCTCTGGGGCGCGACGAGTTTGGGGAGGGTTTACTGTGGTACTTGGAGGAGATGAAGAGGCAGAGGGAGGAGGGTTGGCGGAGGGTGGCGCCTACAAATTTATATCACTTTCCTTGGTTGTCTTAGGTACCTTACCAGATGGGCCCTCCTTCGGTTTGGGGCAGTACATGGAAGGGAGCATCTTCCGGGATCTGCACGATTTGGCGATGCGGCTGTACCGGAAACATGACTTGCAGCGTATCTCCTGGGAATAGAAAGAAGCTAGATGGCTAGGGGCCAAGCAACGGAAGCAAGAAAGGTGAGAAAAATCACGAGATTGCCGGCGACCATTACTGACGTTCTGCCTTAGGTTAGATTTAGAATTTGAATTTTGAGTAGACGGGCCTTCCCTCTCCGAAGAACACAGAGGAACAGAGATGCGATCAAAGACCGACTTTTTTCTAGATTTACTGCTCGCAACACGCAAAGCCTCAGGATCAGAAGAGAAGCTTATTCTGGAGAAAACAGATGGCCGAGACTTAAAATCCCATCACGATTGTTCAAGGACCTAGGCGTCCTGCTAACATGACTGTTATGAGCAGAGCTTGCTGCTTGCTCATAGGACTTCTTAGAGGATTTATTTTGAACATAAGTCCATTCTGCTTCTTGTTCAGAGATCCAAGACGCATGCTCTTTAGCCCAATTAGGGCCTCCAGCTCTTCATGTGAAGTCCCTCTCGATGCCACCTTGCAAGTCCCTCTCGTTATACCGTTAGGTTGAGGTCCAATTTCAAATCAAATAATGAAAGGTATTGTTGGTTCAAATAGAAAAATAAGATGATATGGCTTGGCATATTAGTCCTTCAACTCTACAGCTTTCATATATGCGACAAGTTTACCACCACATTTAAATAAGAGTATCAAGCGGACAAATTAAATATATAGTAGAACTTCTTTCTCGTATCATTGTCAGTTCGACAAGCAATGATCCATTAACGAATAGCCCAACTAGTTCAGTGCAATTTTTTTAATAATTAGCTGAACCAGCAGATAGCATCTTTTTGCAGGTCACACAATTACTTCTTCAAGTCTACCTTCTCAACCAACAATGTCGATGTTTATCATTTTCAACTCGTGTCTTTAGCCTCTGGGTGTTATAGTGGACTTTTTGCTCCCATGGAAATGAAGATATATTTTCTATGCATAGGTGAAGTAGTCATGGAAGATACAGCCATACAAGCTGCACACAAGATCATATTTATGCGACAATATTTGCTTGTTCTCTGTGTATTTGACCTTTGTCCACAAGCCAGTGAAATCACGATTAATGTCTAGAAACGGGGCTGGTTATTATAAGCAGATTTTGGATGCAGGCAGTTGCACCCAGTGTGCTAAAAAATTCCATGGTTAGCTACTTGCTTATATATATGGGAATACTACATTACTTGGACCGTGTCGTCAGGTTTGTTACCCACTTCATTTTCTGCTATGAATCAACCTAGATACTCAAATCAAAAGCATGACCTTTTGCCTTACATTTATTTGATGTTTCTTAATGTTTATTGGGAGTCTTTGTACAGTGGCGGAGGGGAAATTTTGAATTTGACCAAATTTTGAAGAAAATTAACACTGTTGCCCCCACTAAAAAGACAAACGAGATTCTGGCTCACCCCTGTATCTTTGTATATATCATTATCATTGAATTTTATAGGCAATTTTTGTCAACAACAGTGAGCCTTTCGTGGTATTGCCGAGCCAGGTATGCAAGGAGAGTATGGGAGACGCGGAGTGGGTCACACATGAATTATTTCTTCACTGTTTATGCTCACTGACTTCTGTCGTAACTGATATGGAATGCATTTTTTCCATAATATAATGTGCATTGTTCTTTATTGCCATCCTCAAAAAGCAAGCACAATTGAGGGTAACATGATCGAACCCTTCAACCGACGATACATTGTAATTGGCAGGACCCAAAAAAAATATTAATCAGCTATGATATGAAGGGTGTCATTCTATAGATGGCTTGAACATTAATGCGTAGTACAGGACATTCGTACTCAGTAGATTACCACAATTACGTGGACACCATCGATCATTTCAGTCATCCCCGCTGTAAATATTTTTCACCCGTCAATTCATTTGTCGTCACAAATAACAATCGTCAGCTGTATATATCATCTCCTAAACTTGTTGAGCCCAAAGCCATCACAATGTTATAAGTGAAGCCATTTTTTAATTCCAAGCCGATTTGTTTCGGCTGAAACTAAATGGAGAATCCAACTCCAGATGACTTTTGTTTATTTTCAAGTAGTAACAGCTTGGATTCAGAGGCATTGAGAAAATACAGGCCAGATGGTCGACAGGTACCTGTCAGCTCATGACGATCAGCGGCCATGCAAAGCATTGTCTTCCCACAACATCCGAACAACAGATAATGGTACGTACATTGCTTTCAAATCTAGGAGAAGGGCTGGCCTGCGCAGGACCCTTCCTTTAGTTATGATCATGAAAACCTGTATCGTTTGCTGACATGAGTTTAGTATAGAACATGAAACTTGAAACCTTGCCACTGAGTTGGACATTTACAGTCTTGGATGATTCATATTAGTGTGCTCCACAAGTGTTGTGAAATTATAACTAGTTTCCTGTCCTGCGTTTTGGTGCGCTGGTACTCTGTTTTAAAAATATGTATTGTTATGGTCACAGTGGTGGTCATATTTGGAACACACCTGTTCTGTGGTGCACATCAATGTGTTCCTATCACCTCAATCTGAAATTAGAACGTTTCCTAACTCTCTCGGAATAAGATGTACCCATATAGTGTTTGTGTAAGTGTGTGTTATGCTTGTAGTCATATAAAAACAGTTTTACCAATGTTTTTGGTAGCGCACATGGGTGTGTTGTTCCAGCAACATTACACATGGAAAGATCTAGGGTGGAGAGATTTTTACGGTGCACAATACGGGTGGTAATATAGTGTATAGGTTATTTTTTTATAGGTAATTTGTAATTAGCACCACATATATGGATTTTTTTTTTCGCACGCCGTTTTCCCGCACAATCTCACAGTGCATGCTGCGCTGCTGCCGGCCGCATGCCGCACTGCCCGTCAATCTCTAGCGCGCGGCCGCCGCCTCCGGCTTCTCTAGGCGGCCGCCGCCACCTCCTCCTCCCTTTCTAGTCCACCGCCGCTGCCGCCTCCTCCTCTGCTCCTTTCGCAGCCCACCGCCGCCGCCTCCGGCTTCTCCAGGTGGCCGCCGCCGGCTCCTCCCTCCTTTCAAGTCCGCTGCCGCTGCCACCTCCTCCTCCTCCTCCCTTCGCAGCCCACCGCCGCCGCCTCTGGTTTCTCCAGGCGGCCGCCGCCGCTGCCGCCTCCTCCTCCTCCTCCCTTCGCAGCCCGCCGCCGCTGCCTCCGGCTTCTCCAGGATGCCGCCGCCGGCTCCTCCTCCCTTTCCAGTCCGCTGCTGCTGCCGCCTCCTCCTCCCTTTCCCTTCCCAGCCTGCCGCTGCCGCCTCCGGCTTCTCCAGGATGTCGCCGGCGGCTCCTTCTCCCTTTCCAGTCCGCCGCTGCTACCGCTTCCTCCTCCCTTTCCAGGACCCATCCTCATCCTGTGAAGATAGGAGCCCTTCCATTGCAGCTGAGTTGAGCTATCAAATACATGTTTTGTGACTGATTATTTGAATATTAAAATATATTCTTTTGGTGTATCTATGTGGTAGATCATGTCTGTTCTTATCATTCATTGGATTTGAAATTCTACTCTATTTGTTTTTCATGGTTAACACTGGGTGATCCTCTCGGTGATTGCTGCATCACACCAAATGGATATGCACTGCTACTAACAAAGGTACACAGTTGCAGAAAAAAAACAGCGTTTAATCAGATTTCACCACGTCATGCAGTTCGCTGTCCTTAAAGAAGTCAATAGTCTTGCTTGAACTTTCAAAAAAGTTGGGATGAACTGGAATAGATTAAATGGATCAAAGTTGTCTAAAGCTCTAACGTGGCATCTTTAATGCCTGTTAGAAGATTTTCATTTTTTTCCTTCCATCTGTCTAGTGTTTCTTCTATACATCTTGGGCTTTCCACTGTGCTGATCAACACTTGCGCCTATCATGCAAGAAACTTCTAAAAATCCATTGCCTGCTCTTACTACTTATATGCCAAATCCTGCAGCTATTAGGATTTGCTAAAGGAAGGATAGTGATGGCCCTTGAAGGAGGTTATAACCTTAGGTCCATAGCAAATTCAGTTTCTGCTTGTGCAAAAGTTCTCTTGGGAGACAAATTCACGTTCAGCTCTCCAGAGATGCGGCCATTTCAATCTACATGGAGAGTTATACAAGCGGTAATGATGTGGATGCACTATTCTGTCTGGCTCTTTACTTCATGTGGACATCTAGATCCATGAAGTCTATTGCAGCTTCAGGGAAACTTCTGGAGTCCACAAGATGTCCGAAACAGTCCAGTGGTTTTTAACTGACTGTGTATGTTTAATTGATAATATACAATGCTACATGCTCCATTTAGCTCATGTTATTTTTTTTATTCTTTGTGTTTTCCTGCAGCACTGGGACCAGCACCCTGCATGCCACCAAGGTTAGGCCTCCTACAGTTCGGACTGGTAGCAGTAGCAAGTAGTAGTCACTGATTTGAATTATGCCTTCTTTCATAGTCAAAGCCCTGAAGTTTCAACTGAGAAAAAAAGAAAAAGTGACACCTCAAGAAGCTGAAACATGATCCTTCACTTCATGGACCTGCAATGGGCACCAGAAGCATAACAGCATTTCTAAGTGGCCCAGAGATGTCAACAAGAAGCAAAAGAAAGCTTAGCTTGTGAGCAACAGTGCTGTAATAATGTGAATGTGACACATCTGTATGCCATGCTCCTGTTGCTGTACTATGACACCACTTTGTCGTGCTCCTTTTTTCTTGGTCACCATGAAAACACCTGCTGTAAAGTGATCTCTGTAGATGCATGGTTTCATGGCCATAAGATCTATGTACTTTTGGACCTGATGAAATATGGATGGGTACATTTAAAAGATCTCTTTTGTGATCCCTGTTTAGGACTTCGTGTCACCAGCATTTTTCGGATGATTGGGTGTTGTTGAACAGCGATGGCCAGAGCTGCTTCGGAAATTTTGGCTGAAGCAACCCACCTAAACCTGAACCTCCCGCTTGACAGGTCTTGTTAATGAAAGTATTTTTCTGCAAAAACTATCTGCCGTTTCTCGTCCCTTGGTATGCCGGGGTGTAGTTTGTATTTTCTGGCCAGTACGTTCGCCTTTTGTTAAATAAAATGTAGATGGGGCTATGCCCCCCGACATTGTTCCAAAAAAAAGAGGATCATATGGCACTAGACAATTACAGCAGCACAACGTTTCAGGATCTAAAGAACACTCCCAACCAACCCCACAAAGAACCAGGGGTGATGGGATCTTATTCTTCATGTTCCAACCACAAAGTTTGGAGAAGAAATTCACAGCACAGACGAGCCCAAACTAACTGAAAGCATACAACACAGAGGATATGTTCAGATAATGCAGATCGACTGACACCACAAGCTACCAATTCAGAACTCAACGAGCGTTAAGGGCATCCCGTGGACGACAACAACCACCGTTATAGCATCCTCCCTGCTTCGGTGTCATCTACTCATCTGTGTTTGGTAACAGAAGCACTCGAGTCCTGCAACAAGGGACAAGGGTGGTTCAGAAACAGAGGTTAGCAAGGTTCCAGGGCACAAGTATGAACGATTTTGCAAAGAGTGCGGCTCTGTACAGGAAACGACAGTAATGATATGTACAAATCTACACCAGCAAGCAACCCAATATGACCTGGTATATGAGCATGTACGGAATATCTGGCGTAGGCATACTATAAGTTATAGCATAACAAGTTAGACAAGTACTTGCAAAATCTGACTAATGAAGGAAAAACATGACTGCACTTGTCATTACATAAGAGGTCCATGGAGGGACTACAAGTCAACCTGCTCAATAATTTCTTCTACGTATCTGTCTTCGACCAGAATTCAGGATTAACGGAAATTGACGGCCTAGCAAGTTCGTCGTATATTGCATCATGTACAAGAAAACTTAGCTTGTCAAGACATCCCTAGAATTAAAATAAAAAGATCCATGCTTATGCTGAAGCTATCTCTTTTCCATGAGCTTTGTAGCAAGTCAAACAGTACTGACTAGTATTGGACTGGTGAAGCAAAGATGATGATGAATCAATCAACAGCAGCACCAGAAGCAAGCAAGCAGATGGTACCTCAGTTATCATTGCCGTCGTCCTCCTCCTTGATGCGAGTGGTTCCACCTTCTTTGCTTATGGGCAGCTTCATGTTCCCCCAGGGAGTGTCGACATCAATCTTGCCCTTGATGGGACAGTCATTATTGAACAACCCTCTGAATTTGTCAAATGAGATCTCCGCCGTGTCTTCCGCAGAAAGCATTTCGCTCAACCCGGGAGTTGGTGGATCCAGTGGTACAGACAAAGACTTATTCTCGTCAGTGAAGTGGGCGGTCTGCTTACAGGTGTGTTCTCCATTGTAGATGACATCGAAGACCAGCGGGTCTGCGTCCGTGCGTTGCACCTGCTTGGTCGCCCCGCAGCCCTCTGTGTGCCGGCAAACGCAATGGTAGTAACTTCTGCAGGAGTTTCAGTTCACAAACTCGATAGAGTTAGCCCCATCCCTCCATATCAACTGATGAGTCTGCAATTGAGCGAGGTGCCTTGATGAGTAGTAGTCAGTCGTCGCATACCTCGGGTATTTGGCGCCGAGGATGTCCTCCCGGACATACTCCTTCCAGAAGTAGCCGTCGTCATCAGGCTTGCTCGTCTTTACATTGCCCCTGATCATTGACCGGCGGGAGGAGACGGATGAAGTGGAACAGGCACTGCTCGTCGAAGGATTGACAGAATTTACTCCGAGCTCTGTGATTGATGACTGCTCCATTTCCACTCTTACTGTGGTTTCTGATCTATAGTCGCAGGTGTGTTCTCCATAATACCTGACGGCAAAGAGATTCGGGTCCCCATCCGTGCGCTGCACTTGCTTCGTCGCATTGCAGCCTATCGAGTTCCGGTGTGTGCACCGGAAGTAAGCTCTGAGGGAGACAGGGGTCAGCCAGCGCTTCCTCATGCGTGCATGCCACCGTAAAAGTAAACACTAGTTTTTTAGTTGGGTTAAATAGAATGTCACTGACCTTGGGTATTTTGAGCCGGGGATTTCCTTTTGCCCATACTTCCTCCAGCTGTGGCCATCATCGCCATCGGAGCTGCTCGTCAAGATATCTTTCACGAGCGTCTTCCTACGTTTCCTGCAATTAATGTCAAGTGGTACGTAAATCCACCTGGTGCATATTAAAAAAACTCAATATAAAGAGCATTCATTCATCAATATGTGCATTTAATCAAGAAAGTCAGAAAATGATGAACATGCTGTAACAAACACTCAACGTTCTATCTAATGACAGTCTCTAATTGGTATCTCTAACTTTGATTTCAATTGCAATGTACAGTAAAAATCTGACAAATCTGTTGCAGTTGAAATGTATCTTCAAGAAAAATCCATCCACACATATACATGTTGTTCAATACTTTAATGTAAATACTTCAAAAAAAAATTGTGTTTGTTATCGAGCTTTCTCCTCGAGACGAGCAAAATGCCCAGCTCGGATATTGTAGACCTGACGACAATGGCATCACTGTTATATAACTTCCTCAAAAATAAAAGCACTAAGAACAGAAAGATGGGAAACGTCTGATCCACACCTGTTGTCAGCATCATTGTTCCCTTCTTTTTTTCCAGGCAAAGGAATTGTTCCGGCCTCTTTGACTGCACACAGCACTTCTTGTCCGGAGTTGTCCGGCATAATTTCGTCATGTTCATAGGAGTCGTGGTCATCATGCGTTGTTATGCAACTCTGACCTTCCTTACCACCAATAATGTGCTGTACACATCGTACATTGACTCTTTGACATCTCCCGTGAACCATGATGGCTTCTCTGAACGCCAACTCGGCAGCCCTTCTGTGGGATTTGTCAGGACCAGCACCACCAATTTTCACTGAGAACTCTTTAAGCTCTGACAAGAAGTCGATACCAACAGGTATCGTACTCTGTAGATCAGCACTGTGGGCATTGAAAACTAGCTTCAGCTTACGGAGATGGGGCATAGCATCTTCCTCGAATTTTAGCAAAGGATCACAACACTTGAACTTAAAGTATCTTATAACTGGGAATCCTGTCTTCCCAATGACAATCCTTGATGCAGGCTTGGTATGGACATACAGCGAGAGAACAGCAAGAAGAGGCATTCCTCTGAGAACATCAATGTCATTCCTGGCTAGTTTTCTAACTCCGACCTTTAAAGTGCAGAGCTTGCAGAGTTGCCCGATCCACTTGGGGAGGCACAAAAATATGCAAATTCGTGGCGAAACCTCAAGACTCTGAAGAAGGGTTGGGGTAGGCATACTGCTGATGCTATCAGAAACAGTAATGCTTGCAGCACCAGCATCGTCGAGAGAATTTGCACAAGAGGAAGTTCGTGGTACCAGATTTAGAGACGTTAGGTTGCTGAGTCTCCCAATCGAGTTCAGCAGGAATTGCATTTTGTTATTCAGATTTTCAGGCTGTACTGTGGAACAGGTGAGCTGAAGCTCTCGGAGATTGCTCAGCGTGATAAGGCTCTGCACATTCTCCATTGTGTTAGTACTGAGATCAAAGTATTCAAGTGTGCGAAGCGATGTCATGTGGCCCATCCTGCTGGGCAGGTTTGTCTGCGTGGGTAGACTAAGATTCAGCAAGCCGCTCAAATGAACAATATCTGATGGAACTGCCCTTACTCTTGCATCTATTTTAAGTGTTTCCAAATATTGCAGGCCATGCATCTGGGTACGTAGGTCTAAGGTGACATTAGATGAGACCATCAAGTATCTAAGTCGGAAAAGTTCCGAAATTCTGGTGAGGTCCAAGCTGATGTTATCCTTATCACCCCAAAAGTGTAGGATTAGAACTTGAAGAAGGTGAAACTGTAATATGTAAGGCATACACCTGCAGACCCCAAAATAGACTAGTGTCCGAACTTGTGACAATCTCATATTTGATGGTGGTATAACATCTTCTGCATTACCAAAGTGAAGAGACAGTCGGCGAACCTTATCCGCAAGTGTGCTATTTGCTTGAGAATGGTGTACCACAGTGATAAAATTCTCTTCCATCGATTTATATGTAACGATGAGATTGAGTACCATGTAGTGAACAACGCAGGACAAAACCTCACCATTATCATTCGTATGTACTGGCTGGATCATTTTTCGACCAACAAGCTCATCAAAATAGGCCCTTGAAATTTCTTGCTTATCTTGCCCACCTGTTGCACAGATAAAACCTTCAGCTATCCACTCATTCACCAAATCATCTCTCCAAATTATTATGTCCTCTTCATATAAACCAGTATATAGGATGCACGCTTTCAAATGCTGGGGGAGGTTGTTATAACTTAGGTCAATCACTTGTTTGATACCTTCCAATGTAGCATTTGTTATCAAACTACAACCTAAGGATTTGTTTAAATAATCCATTTGCTCTTTTACATTCAGCTGGCCTGCAAAAATACTGGCAATGCTAACAATAGCTAGCGGCAAACCACCACATTTCCTTATAATATCGCAGTAAACTTCCCTGTGTTCTGGAGGACATTCTTGTTGAGGGCCAAAAACTGAACTAAAAAATAGCTTTCTTGAGTCATCTTCACCAAGCGGGTTTAACTTAAAAATATAGTTGGGGTCATAGCCACAAGATTGCAGTGCTAGATCCTCAATTTCTGTTGTTATTAATATTCTGCTGCAACAACTGTCATCTGGTAAAGCACATTTTAGAATGTCCCATGTTGATGTAGCCCATAAATCCTCAACAATAACGAAGTACCTGCCAAATGTTGTTTGTACAAACATTATTATGTCAGACCAGTGGCAAATTTCAAATAGCAACTATATACTAGTTGGGTTTTCTTAGTGTTTATTACAATGCTATGTATGTAATTAATGGTAGCACCTCTTATCTTGGAGATGTGTCCTAATGGTGGAAATTAAGCTGTGCACCGTCCAATTGTCAGGTGACTGCTGCGGGCGAACTTGGGAGAGCATGCTGATGAGAATCCTCCTCATATCAGGCTTCTGGGAGGTCCGCAAAAATGCCCGGCATTCGAACTGCCGTCCAAGCTTGCGATAAAGCTCGTTTGCAAGTGTTGTCTTACCGATTCCACCAAACCCAACAATAGACACCACCTTGAGCTTCTGGTGGCCTTCATCATACATTTTCATGAGCCGCTCTTCGAGCTTGTCCATAGTGGCACTAATACCAATAGGAGTGTTGCCGTCCCAACATGGTGTGGGATGCGAAGAGGTAAAGTGCGCACCAGCACATCTTCTGGAAGAAGAACCAGCAATGGAGTTAAGGTTATACATACTGTGCCGTTGAAGTACCTCTTGCGAACGCACGCTGAACTCTCTAATCTTGTTGGCTATCCAAAGGCGGTGCCTGAGCTTTTCACGAAGCCTATAGAGAGTTGTCCTGCTATTATGCCGCTGAATAATCTTACGGCGAGGAATGGATCCAGTCCAGGACCCAGCCTTAGCATGCTCATACTGGTTGATGAAATCCTCAATATCGTAGGACAGCTCACGCACCTCCTTTCTCCAGCATCTCACCATCATAGCATGGTCGTCATCGAGGTTTGAGAGAATGGCTAGGATTTCTTCAAGATCATGCTTGATGAGGGGTATCTCATTCTCCACGCCCTTGGGAAGGATGCAACCATGACATAATAACCTGCTGAGCTTCCCTGGAAGCTTCCAAATGGTGCCATCCAAAGGCCTGGTCTGATCCTCCATACTTGAGATCTCTTGGAGACCTAAGAGCTGAGCATGCATGCTACAAATTACTTAGCCAGGTGCGATGCGTAAATTTAGGAGCGAACATGGTGAAACAGAAACCAAAGTATGGAATACGAACCTTGAAGGTGAAGGCATCGGTAAGATCAAATAGCATGAGCGGACCTATGTGAGCAGCAGAAGCCGAAGGATAGACTTTGGATAGACTGGTTCCATTTTTCTTAATTTTTTGAAAGGTCTCTGATCTATGCGTCTAATAATAACAGTATGGCCATCACTCTCACAGCTTAAAGCCAAATGTTGAAGTTTGGCATGGTGGTGGGTCTAGGACACCAACTTGGCCATGTGGGTACACTTTATCGATCAAAGACAAAGCAATAAGTTGGAGTTGTCTGTATCGATCAAAGACAAAGCAATAAGTTGGAGTTGTCTGCCTACTTGATGAGGACAATGATATTTCAATATATGCATTACATATGAATCCTTGAGCTTTCATCAAATCAAAAACAACAAAACAGTGCTCAAACTTAACACAAATTGCATTTATCTAGAAATGCAAAATAAGTAACCAAAGGTTTCGCAATTGCAATTTAGTCCCCATTAAGGAATTAAACGCAATTTGTAATGGAGACTAAATTGTAATTGCAAAACCTTTATATAAGAAATTGATTACTATTAAGGATAGTTAACTTCCCATGCCAATAGGATAGTTAACTTTTTAGTAATAAATCCTATTTTCTCATGCTAATAGGATAGTTAACTTTCTATAAGAAATTAAATGATAACAAGTCTTGAATATCTTGATCAACATGGCCACAGAGCTTTAGGTAACAGAAAGTACATAACAATTAGTGGAGACGATAGATTGGACAAAGGAAGCAAAGCACTTTCAAAGAAAGACGTGTAGTGGGAGATTTTCTGGTCCAATTACCTTATCTGCATATGCTTCAAATTGCGAATTATTTGACTATGATGAAATTTAGCTTGTCATCGGTGTGCGTTTTAAGAAGCCACTACAGCAAAAATAAAATTTCAACTACAACCCCATAAGTTACTTAAAGTAGCAAATAACATCCTAGTAATTTAAAATAGCTTTACTGATCACCCCAAAAGTTTAGTGCTTCTGCAAAATAGAACTATTCTTTCCTGTAGATAGAGACAGGGTGGAAAATAAAACTATTCTGCAGTTGCACAAATAGTTTTCCTTAAATCAGTTTCTGGGTGGCCAAAGGTGATACGAGACACGAGATACCAAGAGCAGTGTACCACTATACCATCAGCATGAGTGCGTCCACCACTACGAGGAGGTTAGAAGCTGGAGGTGTGCTTTTTCTTCCTTGTTAGTATATCCTTTCTCTAAGCGGTGAATTTACAAAAGAGAGATAGGTGTTGAGGTGTGGATCAAGGCTCACACATCGATACACATTCATGGAGTCTGCGGCAGTGAGTGCTTTCTTGAAGCCCGTGATGGGAAGGCTCTTCTCGTTGCTGGAGGAGGAGTACAGCAAGCACAGGGGCCTTGCGCAAGAAACTCAATCCATCCAGCAGGATCTGCGCATGATCGCTGCTGCCATGGATGACCAGCTGCGCGGCATGGGGAGGCATGAGCGCACCGCCATCGCGAGGCTGTACAGTGAGGAGATTCTTGATCTCGCACACGACATCGAGGACTGCGTTGACCGCTTCATGCATCGCCTCAGGTGCAGGCAGCGTTGCAGCAATGGGGGAGCAGCATCTTCCTTTGTGCATCGGGTGGCTCATGAGCTGAAGAAGGTCCAAAGCCGTTCTAGCTTTGCTGACGAGATCCACAAGCTCAAGAGGCGCCTCAAGGAAGTGCATCAACGGGTTGTCGATGCTGTTCCTGTTGTTTGCGGTGGTCAACCCAACGGATTGTCATCTATGGTCGCCTCCACAGAGCCATGTCATCGCGTGACTCGCAACCTGGTGGGCATCGAGAAGCCCATGGAGGAGGTACAATTGCTGCTAGACGAGGTGGATGGTGAGCCACAGCAGCTGAGGGTGATCTCCATCGTTGGGTTTGGTGGCTTGGGGAAGACAACCCTTGCGAGGGCAGTCTATGACAACCCTCACACCAAGGAAAAGTTCGACTGCCGTGCTTGGGTTTCTGCCACTGGTAGCTCACTAGAGACCACTGGCCGACCGATTAGGGATGTCCTGCGTGATATACACCAGCAAGTTGTTCCCAAAGACACCATGGATGTTGACAACAACAATCTTGAGGCCTCCCTCAAGGAATACCTCAATGACAAGAGGTGTGTGTGTGCATATTTACTTTTGTATAATTTTTTTTTCCTTCAACTCCCTAATAGCATCAAGAAACATCAATCAACCTCTATTTGATATTTATCACTCAAATTTCGATTCTAGGTACTTAATTGCCATAGATAACGTCCAGATGGATGAATGGAGAACCATCACGTCAGCCTTTGAAGACAACAGTACAAGCAGCAGAATAATATTGACGACAAATATTCAGTCGGTGGCTAACATGTACAGCCATGGCAATGGTTATGTCTACCATATGGACACCCTTGGTGAAGAAGACTCCAAGAAAATAGCCTTTCCAGGGATAAGGTCACCTGAGTTGGAGCACGGTTCAGCAGCTCTGCTAGGAAAATGTGGTGGCCTTCCACTAGCCCTCGTTTGTGTTTCCAACTATTTAAAGAGTTCAACTGAGCCAACAGGAGAGCTTTGTGCAAAGTTATGCCGCAACCTTGGTTCTCATCTGAAGGAAAAGCATGGCCATGACAACTTTTCAGATCTAAGAAAGGTTATTCTTGACAACTATGACAGTTTTTCAGGCTATGCTCTTACTCGCTTCCTGTATCTTGGCATCTTCCCAAACAATCATCCTCTCAAGAGAAAGGTTATAACTAGGAGGTGGTTAGCCGAAGGTTATGCTCGAAGTGAATCTCCTCGTCCTGAGCAGGACATTGCAGATGAGCACTTTAATAAGCTTATGGATTGGAATATCATTCGGCCTATTGACACAAGAAACAATTCACAAGTGAAGACTTTCAAAACTCATGGGATCATGCACGAGTTTCTACTACAAAAGTCCTTGTCACAGAGATTCATCATGACATTGTCTCCTGAACATCAAAGAATGGGTACCAACGCTAATAATGCTCGCCACCTATCTTTCCATGATGGCAAACTGACAGAATGTGTGGCATCTGATGAAGATTTGTCTCGCGTTCGATCCCTAACAGTTTTGGGGGATGCAGGTGGAGCCATTTCTTATGTTCGCAAGTGTAAGCTCATACGAGTCTTGGACCTAGAAGAATGCAATGACCTGGAAGAACTTGAACTCAAACACATATGCAAACTATGGCATCTGAAATATCTCAGCTTAGGGCCCACCATCCATGAGCTTCCCAGGTGCATCGATGGCCTACACTGCTTAGAGACACTGGATCTAAGGGCAACAAAGATAAAATCATTGCCCATCGAGGCCATTCAACTGCCACACTTAACTCATCTGTTTGGAAAGATTATGCTTGACAACGATGACTTGAAGAATGACAACAAGGTTAGTAAACTTAAAAAGTTTTTATCTGGAAAAAAGAGTAACTTGCAGACTTTAGCTGGATTTGTCACTGACAACAGCAAAGGTTTTCTGGAATTTATTGCCTATATGAATAAATTGAGGAAGGTCAAGATATGGTGCACGTGTGCTGCAAGTAGCAGTAGTTATATCAGCGACCTTTCAAAAGCCATTCAGAAATTCATAAAGGTTCCTATCGACAGAGATAATGGTTGTTCTCTCTCACTTGATTCTTGTGAATCCTCTGAACATTTCCTGAGTTCACTCAATTTGGAACCTTGCTCTGATGGTTCAAAATATGATCTTAGGTCACTAAAGCTGCATGGAAAGTTGCTTCGGTTGCCTCCTTTTGTAATCCACTTGTCAGGTCTCACTGATCTGTGCATCTCATCGTCTACCCTGACACTGGCTCTTCTATCAGCGCTGGCAACTTTGGAAAAATTGCTTTACCTGAAACTGATTGCAGAGCAGCTTGAGGATTTTCAAATAAAACCAGGGGCATTCCCAAGTCTTCGGCGACTGTGCTTTGTAGTGCAAAGTCTCACTTCAGCACTGCCAAGATTTGAGCAAGGAGCTCTCCCAAACCTCGTCTCACTTCAGCTTCTCTGTCGAGGTTTGGTTGGTCTTTCAGGCATCAACATCAGGCAGTTCAAGCACCTCAAGGAGATCACACTCAACACTGAGGCACATGCACAAACAAGACAAGATTGGGAACACGCAGCAATAAACCACCCCAATCGACCCAGAGTATTGTTGGGTAAAATGAAAAATCTGATGGAAAACGAGGAACTGGGGCATACTGCAACGAGGGAGAAGCGGAAAAGGTGCCTAGCCCAACCATGTTTGGATGACGGACTAGATTCTAGTCTTAAGAAGATGAAACTTTCAGAGTCCTTTTCGTCAGCCCAGGTGATTGTCCATCCGGTGATGGGAACAGCCACAATGGCATCATCTAGTATTCCTATTCATCGGCACCCTGATGAATCTGGTATATGGGTGCAGAACCCCGGCCACCCTTAATTTTTCAAATGCATGCCACTTTCTTTTTTTTATCTTTGTTTATAATCATAAATTTGTGTCTCTCTCTTGTTTATTTCCTAAAAACATCCGACATTAATGCTGTCGGTGGATTTCTTTTCATCGAAAGACAGTCAAGTTGCAGTGGACAGTAGTGGCCCTTTCTGTTGTGCAGATTTCTGAATTTGGTTTGCTGGAGTTTGAGCGGTTAACGGTTTGTTGTTCTACTTGGGTTTAGTAGTCTGTAGTCTATAATATGAAGACGATTAATCACATTCCGCAGCTATTCTAGAATCAGACATAACGGATGCAGAGCAGATGTTGTATTGTATGATTGTATCCATAGTCTAAACAAGTTTGTGGAACTCATTGTACCTTTTCTGTGCTGGATGAGAGATCCCTTGCCGTAGAATCGACCAGGTTGCTTGCTACCTCTTGTCTGATGCCGATTAGAATGAGTACGTCGGAGCAAGGCATCATGACCGGCGATGTGAGACGACAGCCTCCAAGCATGACGTGGCGACTGGACAGCGGCGTGGGTCGCAGAGGAGGCGGGTGCGGCTGGGCGTCGGTGGTTGGAGGGAGAGGAGACTCGGCGACAACGTGGCTGCCCGCGGAAGAGGATGGGCGGTGCAAAGCGTTGGCTACGCCGACATGAGGGATGCGCACCGGCGCCGTCGCGGCCATATCCTTCGGAGTTCGATCAGCGGACGAGATAGGGCATAGGACAAAATGACGAATTTATCCCGGATGGCATGAAGTGTAAGATTTTTAATAAGGAAAAGTGTATTTTTCATCCCTAAATACCACAAAAGTGTGACTTTCATCCCTTATGTTTTAATCGGTGCAAATCAATCCACTAACTAATTAAACCGGTGCATTATTCATCCCACCTCAGTTTAGCAACGGTTTATGCCACGTAATCAGCTGACTAATCACTAGTACTTAGACACGTCAGCCAGCGAACCAACAGCAAGCCTTCCATTAATTGTGCGCTCACGTGGGCCACCCAAGCCGCGTTGAATCGAGCTCCAACACCACCAAATCGACCTCTGTTGTAGGCAAATCAACACCCACCGCAGATGAATCGAGAGCTCCATCACCACGAAATTGAGCACCGCTGTGGACAAATCGAACCCCGCCGCCGCCGAATCGAGCACCGCTACAGCTGAATCGAGCTCAAACGCCGCCGCTTCAGCCCCGCCGGCCATCGAATCAGGCCTGCCGACCGCAACATCTAGCCCCAGCGCCGCCGCATCAAGCTCCCCCGTCACCACATCGAGCTACGGTGCAAGGCATGCTAAGCAATAGCAAGGGAATAAACGCTGTGGGATGAGTTAGTTTCCCGTCTCATCTCCTTCCTGGGTGTCCTGCTGCTGAAGAGTGGAAGAGGAGAAGTAAAAGGCACTGGTGTTAGCCGGTGGCACTGCGGCGGCAGCAACCATGAGCTAGAAAATGGGAGTAGGCGCGGATTGCTTAACCAGGAGGTGCGTGCTACTGCTATGTGTCAAGAGCTTCTGCTTTGGCCTGCTCGATCTTCACCAACAGGTAATCAGTAGCTTAGCCAGGAGTAGTGTTGTTAATTTGTGAATTGGGGAGCTCATGGCTTCAAGAATTCAGACTTTTTTCACAGCTGCCATGTGGTCAATTGGTCTTGATGCAAATGTATGCCCTTATCAGGTTAACATGATTAATAGAGATGCGAAACTTAGAAACACAAATTGAATAAGTCATACATGTCTGAGATTCGCAAAAGGAACAAAATAAAGAATTCCACAAAATAAAGATGAATAAAACACACAAATTGGCCATCTCAATCTTCCAGGCATTGTTGTGGTAGGTTGTTCTTTTTCTTCCTAAGTTCCTGAATTCTTACATGCGCATTAGCTGACTGCAGGTTGGAAGATGAGCATTGTTCCTTGGAGAGCTTGGTGCTGTCACTTTTCTTCCTCCTCTTTGTACCAACCTGCATAGTATATACTTAGATTTAAGTGTATTTAGGTAGGGAAAAAGGACATAAAACATGAAAAAAAATTAACTAACCATGCTTTTGTTCTGTGACGGTGCTTTCAGTGGAGGGTTATCCTGTCATGCATCTCCTCCTTGTGCAGCCAGGTGAGCTTTATATTTTTTGCAAGTTCTCTTGTTGTGAGTAGTACATTTGCACCAGCTGCATTTAATTTGTGTTCCTACCTTTGACAACTTAGTTGCTTTAGGTTTCTCATGTCCTTCTCTTGTACGCTCTTTCTTAGGCCTTCCAGGAAGCTTCACATACCCTGGAGCTATAGATCTAGGTTTATCTAATGTTGGCCATTGTTGCATGCCCTCAATAGATTCTAGGCAATGTGTATAAGTCCTCTTGAAATATTCTACCGAGTAACAATCATCCACATATGCATCTAGATTGTTAATAAGCAAGTGTATGCATGATATAGCATGATGGCAAGGTAGTCCTGACAGTTCCCAATATCTATAGCTATACTTCCTCTCATTCAAATCAACAGTATATCTGTGAGTAGTAAAATACTTCACCTCAAATTTGCCTGCACCATTCGATATTGCTTCACAATTTGCAGTCAACTTGATGTATGAATTTATTTTCTTGTAAATACTGGGACATATTAGCCCTGTCCATTTGTCACACTTTATCCTTTGTTCCTGGATCCTAACCATCACCTTCCTCCTAATAGTTTCCAGCATAGAAATGATAGCAAAAAATCTTACTTCAACAATCGATTTGTTAAAGCTCTCGCATATATTATTGTCTACACTGCCACAGTTGGATCCTAATTTGAAGTAAGCTCTAGACCAATGTTCAGGGGTTGTTTTAAGGATAGCGTTAGCTCCATCTCTTGTTTTCTGTGCAAGCTCGGCTCTCGCTAAATTGAACAGAGGCACACTTGGTGCCTTTGCACATCTCCAAAAGGGTTTTTGCCATTCTTTTGTCTTGTAGGTTTTTGTCCATCTGGCGTAGATATGCCTTGCACAGTTTCTATGTTTAGCCTAAGGTGCTCAAAAGCTCACAGCATTGATAATGCCCTTTTGCTGGTCAGAAATTATCACCCACCCAGTACCATCACCCACTAGCACATCCTTGAATAGCAGATAACAGAACCAATCCCATGATTCATTATTCTCCTTTTCCACCACGGCCCATGCTATTGGGTACATTTGATTGTTTGCATCCCTCCCTAAGGCACACAATAGCTCTCCATTGGTTGCGCCTTTAAAGAAGCAACCATCAAGGCCTATCACTCTCCTACATCCAGCCATGAATCCCTTCTTTACTGCATCTAGGCACATATAAATTCTCTAAAAGATAGATACTTCTTTATTAGGTTCAAGCTTGACAACAACAGTTGATCCAGGGTTACTTCTGAGCAATTCAGCTTGATACTCATATATTTTGCCATACCGTCCCTTTGTTGCATCAAGCCACTTTAGCATAACAAGCTTCTTAGCTCTCTTTACTTTATGAATGCTAACATCAGCAAACATTTCCTCTGCAATATGAGATTTTAGACTGTCTATCCTCCAACATGGGTTGGCTCTGATTAGCTTTTCATACTTCATAGCTATTCTTTTTGCAGTCACTAACTTGTTATCTTTTCTTTGTGGGCATGTGTGTAGATCATTGAAGGTTATGATTTGCCAACTTTCAGATTTGGTTGTATCAGAAAGAAGGCATGTCCACGGGCATGTAACCCAATCACACACAGCTCTAACCCTCTCTAGATCATCCTTCTTAAATCTGATTAGTTTCCTCTCATGAAGTCCATACTTTATGATTGCCTCCTTGAATTTTTTTCTTGTCAGTAAATTTTATACCCAAAGAGAACTGTGGCACCTCATGATTTTTGCTGAACCTAGGATACCTTGACTCTCTTTTGACAAGGTGCCCTTCATCATCTATTTCATCAAATGAATCATTAAAGTCAATTGAGTCTTCATATACATTGTCATCTTCATTCTCATCTCCTACCATGTTTTTCGATCCAATCGATAACCCCTCAAAATAAATCTCGTCTAGGTGCTCATACTTGCCTTCACGAAGCATCTTCTTATACTCCCTGAATTTTGTAGTGATAATAGCTACTTCATCATCTTCTTCGATAACCATACACATACTCACTGTCGCTACTCTCTTCATCTTCTTTTTCGACCACCTGCACAATTTGTTGCTTCTTATTAGCTACAGTCATTGTACCAATCTTTGACCTCGACTTTGGACTATCATAAAACTCATTACAGTTTGTTGTCTCATTGCATCTGACTTCAATTGGTGGAGTAGGCACAATTGGAGTAATCAGGTTGCTTGTAGCCATATTACCACCACTAGATTCAACATATACCTCTGCATAACTTCAGTTTAGAATGGTATTCTTCATGAGTTCAAAGTTTGTATCATCATATAGCAACATGAATCCATCACGCATATCCCTACCAGGCATTAACCAGTGGAATCCCATGTCATTTGCCTCCTAACCAGACACCTCCCTGAAATGCCCTCTAATGTCTTTTAGAGACATCTTGTTGCGCTCAATATATATCAACTCATCAGACCCACCAACGTAGCTGACATTGCCACCATTGCTCACAAGATCGCCATCCCAATGAATATGAACTACTAGGTATTCGACATGATCCATCTCTACCCTACATGAAGATGTGTTCTAGATGGTCACGACGAGCCAGCCATGTTGGCGAACAGAGGACGAACACAACACAAATATAAAATGAGATGCAAACAGGAGAGCTTACCAGAAGAATTGTAGGCTTAGTGGCGTGAATCAATTTTGTGCATCTGCCATCGCGTATGTATGCTGCCGCTGCTGCCACCGTCTTCACGAGCACGCGCGCACTAGGGTTTATGTTAACCACCATATGGCATCGAGGATTGGTTAGCATATGACGTGGCTAAGAGGTTGGTTAGTTAGCTGATTCCGTGGCATAAATCGTTGTTAAATCGAGGTGGGATGAATAATGCATCGGTTTAATTAGTTAGGTGATTGATTTGCACCGATTAAAACATAAGGGATGAAAGTCACACTTTTGTGATACTTAGGGGATGAAAAATACACTTTAGTCTTTTAATAATAGCCTTTCAAAAAAATGATTTCTAATAATATATAGTCTAGTTCCTAAAATACCCTTGGAATCACTAATGAGATCTAAAGCATACATTTCAAACAAAAAATACATGAAAACAAAATAGCCTAGTACATAAGAGGGATCCTCGTACATATATTGATACCAAATCAAAATCCTTAGTTGGCACGTGTTCGCTGGAAACCATAGCAGCGACCCCCCTATATCCATCCATCTTCACGTGACCCCACTTTCCCTTTTTGTTTTTGATAATGCTATGACCTGGCCGTCCAATGCCTAGTAGAAATATCGGACACGGGTCCCACGGGACTCCCCCTGCCATATCCTTTCACCCACCGCTCCTTTCACCCCCACCAATCTCTCTCTCTGGTGTCGCTCGCACTGGCCGCTCCCTCCCCACGCTGCACTACCTCGTTGCCACCCGCGGTGGCGCTCGCAGCTATCTCCCGTGCGCCGCGGAGCCTCATCGTCACCTATAGGAAGGGCCGGGCAGGAGCTCCATGCGGCGGCCATGGTAGGCAGCTTCAGGAGGCTGCGAAGGAGGAGCTCCGAGCGAAGGTTGTGGCAGGGGAGCGCCGGATCCCGTTGTGCAGTGCTCTACCAGCCCTCTCGCCTGCCAGGTTTTGTTGAAAGCACATGTTGCAAGCGTATGTTTCAAGTGTTTCAGATGTTTCAGAGGTATGTTGCAAGTGTTTCATATGGATGTTGCAAAAGTAGATCCAAATGTTGCATATGTTGCAATGGCTATACACGTATGTTGCAAGTGTCTGTTCCAAATGTTTCACTGTTTTTCAGACGTATGTTGCAAGTGTTTTATCTGGATGTTGCATGCATTTCACACATATGTTGCAAGTGTTTTATCAGGATGTCGCATATGTTTGCAATGGCTTTTCAAGTGTTTTTTGGCATTTGCAACTGTTTCAGATGTATGTTGCAAGTGTTTCAGCTATTTCAGACCTATGCTGCAAGAGTTTCATCCGGATGTTGCAAAAGTAGATCTGGTGTTACACATGTTGCAATGGGACCCACCTGCCGTAGCTGCTGGGGTGCCGCCGAGCAGGTGCAGACGGTACCACGTGCATGCGCGTGGGAAGCGGAGGGGGTGGCGAGCGGTCCCCGCGTGGGGTCGGGCGGCACGGGCGACGTCCGGGCATGCGGCGCGTGGGAAGCTGAAGGGACGCAAGTGGTCCCTTCGTGGGGTCGAGCGGTGTGGAGCCCGCGTGGGCGTGCAAAACGGAGTGTAGGCGCAGGCGTCCGTCCGGACGTCCGGGCGCTAGCAACACCATTTCGTTTTTCATGTCATGTAGCTGTCTGCAGCCCTCTCCGTTTCATATTATGTCGGTATTGGTTACCGATATGATTCCAATCTCCCACTATCCTCCACTTGCTTTCCAAATTCCTCATGATTTCATTTCACCTTCTGGCCCTTCCAAATCCCAGCCTCGTCGATATCACCAACGGCCTCATCGCCTTGCGATTCATCCGCTCTGATGGGAGGACACAATGGTTAGGAGAATCGAGCCGTGCTCGAACTCGTCGTCCCGGCCGTTTTGCCTTCACCGAGAGAGGAGATGGGAGGCGGATCCAGCATGGTTTCGCCTATTTCATGAGGAGGAAGGTGATTCTTTTATACTCCAAAACTTTGTAGTTGCAATTTCCACTATTTACATCCTCCCCTGTTTTGCTCAATCCCTTCTCTCCTATCTCTCTCCAATAGAAATCTAGATACAGGTATTTGTCCCATAGTATATATCCGACTAGCATCGTGTTTGCCACCACCTTGACAGATTCTTGCAGACAGATAGAGGAGTGGCTTGCACTGGCGAGTTCACAGTGTTTATTTGAGGATATTTGATATGTGATGTGATGTTGCAACAATTTTTTTAGAATGTTGCAAAAGTTTACTCTAGATGTTTCAATAATTGATTCGCCATGTTACACCTTTGTAGACTAGTCTGTTATATTTGTTTTAAAGTAACATACGTTGTAATATCACGTACATATTGAATGTTTTGCAACCTTATATCTTGGGTGTTTCCATTATGTGCTATTAAGAAATCCATATCCTTAAACATTTCAATATGCTTTTAGGATGTTGCAACTGTATTTTTAAAATATTATGATTATAATTTTTAAATACTGCAAAAGGTAAGTGTTGGTATTGCAAATCTCGTTTCTCTACGTACAACGCTCAGTGGATGCTGCGTGAAATATAATTGATATCACATTGCGGTGAGAAATTTCTATCCTAGAATGGATGGCAGGGTCAATTTCTAAGCTATGTTTTAACGTTGCAAGCGTCATTCCTAATGTTACAGATGTTAACTTTAAATTTGCAATGGAGTGTGCGATGAGAAATTTTCTGTATTGCTATTAGATTGCAACGCTACTGAAAAATCGAAAGGCTAACATAACCTGTAATCACCATCTACAAAGAATACGGTAGCTGTATGACCTAAATCTATATTTATGTGCTTACCTAGTGCTAAAATTCCCAAATTGCTAAATTCCTGATGCCCAACAAGCCTATATTGTCACAAAATAAATCAGAAAATAGAACCATATTCCTCTGCTTGTCCCTCAGCTTCCTCATGATGCTTCTCTCCTCGTCCGTGCTATGGCCACGCGTTGTATCCTGTAAATTGCTTTCCTTCATTAATACAAAGATGTACAAATCTCCTCAAAAGTCTAGTGGACTTACATTCTCATCCTCCTGAGATTAAGGCCCTGTTTGTATACGCTTTTCTGGAACTCGCTTATCTGGCAAGCAAGCTTATCTGGTAAGCCTGCTGCCTGGAGAATCTGCTGTCTGAATAAGCAGGGTGTTTGGCAATCCTGATTATTTTGTGTCGATTGTCTGTCCTGGTTGGTAAATTGACCTGAATGCCCCTAAGGCTGATAATAGCTCATTTTTATTGTGAATCTGAGGAGAAGACAATAATTCTAATGCCTTTGGAGTTTGTTAAATAGAAATTACATTACAATAATATGAAATTCATACGATAGATCGGTCTAGTATGGAAACATCCATCATGGGTACAACAACGAATCATGAAACCATAGCGACAGCAATAGCATCACGCAATGTACCCATATCAATGTCATCTCCTGAAGCACCACCACCATCATCTGTGCTAGGTTGGGTTGAATTACCATCATCTTTCTGAAAATCCTCTTCAAAATGCACGTCATGTACGGCACTATCTCTGATGAAATTGTGAAGGGCCATACAAGCAACTATAATTTTCGACTGCTTGTTAACCGGATAACTGGGCAAATTCAAGAGAATGCGCCACTTCATCTTTAGAACTCCAAATGATCGCTCAATCACATTTCTAAGGGATGAATGTGCATGATTAAACACTTCTTTCAATCCTACCGGATGCTGACCATGCTGCCATTCGGAAACATGATACCTCTGTCCCTTTTAGGGTGCAAGAAATCCTTTTCTATTAGGATACCCAGAGTCAACAAGATAGTACTTACCTGCATGTTATATTTATATGTTATATCACAATGAGCAAATATTCCCTGAAAAATAAATTGCAACATAACTCGTCCTTACCATCGGGAGGATGTGGAAATTGATCCTTGTATGTGACAAGCGTGTCCAATAATACACGAGTATCATGGACAGAACCAGGCCAACCAGTGACAGCAAATGTGAACCGCATATCAAAGTCACAAACCGCCATGACGTTTTGTGAAGGATACCCATGCCGACCAATGTATTTCGGTTGATCAGCTAATGGCACAGTTATGGGTATATGGGTACCATCAATTGCTCCTATGCAATCTTTGAAATGAGGCCAAAACCTTGCTTCTTGTAGTTTAGGATGAATAGTAGAAAATTGCGGATCCTTAGGCCTCAGAATGTCAACAGCTAATCTCATGATAGATTCAAGAACCTCTTCAAATTTTCTACTCACAGTTTCTAATGAGCGATGGAAATTATTCTTGCATTGCCTAAAAGATTGAGGTGCACCACAAGCCCATAGAAACATTCCTAGTGCTTCCTTGCTACAAAATTGTCTACTTGATCTCAATCCATAATCTTGCACCAAAGTGTCATGAAGGCTTAAGAAAACTGACCTCCTCATTCTGAACATGTTAAAGCACTCCACTGGATCTTGTAGTTGTAACTCAACCCACTGTATTAGTCATCCTTGCTATCGTAGTAGTAATCTTCTTCTTGTTCATACCAGATGATGCCATGTAGTCCAGACCAAGCATTGCCACTATGTAATCATCATCAGTGTCATCAGATTCATCAACATCCATGGTATGAACAGAATCACTGTTGCCTTCACATTCACTAGTTGCACTAGAGGTACTCATCAAAACAAATGCAAGCCTGTCAAAAAGCACTAACCAAGTCATCAGATGAATTTTTATTGTTATAACACAACTAATAGAAGGTTCATAGTCTCACACAGCATACTTAGAAAATTGAAATTATGTCTCACATAACATAAGAGAAATGAAAGATAAATGGCACACTAATGCAACACCCTAGTGCTTCTTCCTTATCTCCCAAGCCCTCCTCAGCCAATTCAACCTCCCATTTGGTGTCTTCAATGTAATGAACACATCACGGTTCTCCTTTTTTTGAAGAAGTTGTGTGGCATAGAAGTGTTCATCACTCCCCTCCTCAGCCCCATCCTTAATGACTTGTTCCAACATATTTCCAATCTCATGTCTAACGTGATCAACAACCTGTGAAGTAGCTGAATGTTTACTACTTTGAGCTTTCAACTCATATGCATCGACCAACCGCTTCATGCAGTGGTCTCTAAAAGTCTTCTTCTTCTTTCCTTTAGGGGAACTAGGAGCTGGCCTTTTTGAAGCCCTCCGCTCAGAACTGGATGGGGCCTTATGTGCCTCCCTATCATTGGTGTCCTCAACATCAACAACATCATGTTCATCAACATCAACGTTTCCATCACCACTTGGAACATATGAAGTTTCATTTGTAACAATGACCGATTCAAACATGATTCGCATCTGATCCTCATATTCAAGCGGAGCTGTTCTGAACCGGATACAACCTGGCATAGCCTGTAAAATATCATCAGTATGCTATTATACTCCAACTCAAAATAAACAAACAACGTGTATACATTTTTTTCAATATATCCCACCTATTCTTCATTTGACTCTCACCGTATGGCCTCTTGGTACGCTCATAAAACTTTCTAATAAGGTTTGCATATCCCACCGCATTCAAACATTGCTGCGGCCGATTGAAAGCAAGTACTTCTTCCACACAAATGTCATTGAAAGCTTTCACGGCAAACGAATCCCATTTTGCCACAATCTTTGACGACTTTTCCATCTAAAATTTGATTACAGTATTGTAGAATTAAATACAAATCTACAAGCTTGTTTACTGACCATACAACCCACAATCTGTCATTTTAGTAATCCATTAAGAAGTGGCACCAATTTTACCTTGCTATTTGTTGGCGGCCTTGCAGTCGTAGCAGCAACAGCTGTCCAGATCCTCTGCAGCAACTGCATGCATGCATAAAATTGTTATGAGGTACTCTATAGGGGAAGTAAATGACGTTGCTCAAGATCTCTGTGTACAACTCAGAGGTGTTGTAGTAAACTAGTGTCATGCAGTGAAACTGACTTGGTAATCATGCATGGGAAAAAGGCTCATTCAGAGATGGCTTAATACGATGCTCTTGAATAGTGTATAACCAAAATTGTGTATGGTTTTATATTTCCTCCAATACCTCAATGAACAGACATCCACCACTAAGTGTTGTATGACACTCATTTTGGAGTGGCATGTCAAACATTCGTGGTGAATAAATGAAGAAATTTACATATAGCCTTGTCATTAGTTGTCCAACAAATTAATTGATCAAACAATTCAATCACTTCCATCCACAAAAAGCCTAAGCAAAGCAACAAGATTTACACCTATAAAATGGTACTTCATAACTACACGTTGGATTTTGGAAAACCTTTCCCTTCAAGCAGCAACCTGAAGCTGAGGTGAATTCCCCTCTCACGAAAATGGCATGCTTCTCATGAAATTTGTTCGGTGGTGGAGGTATTCAATACAGAGGGTATTCTTTTCTTACCCTTCCTCAGGACTTCAGTCCTGGCAGATGGCGACAGGCACCTCACAGGCGGCCGGCGGCAGGGACCAGCGCAGGCGGGCCGGGCGGCCGGCGGCGGAGCCGAGCGCAGCACGGGCGGCCGGCGGCGGGGGCCCAGCGCAGGCGGGCCGGGCGGCCGGCGGCGGAGCCGAGCGCAGCACGGGCGGCCGGCGGCGGGGGCCCAGCGCAGGCGGCACGGGCGGCCGGCGTTGGGGGGCGAGCGCAGCACGAGCGGCCGGCGGCGGGGGCCGAGCAAGGGCGGCACGGGCGGCCGGCGGCGGGATTCGAGCCCGGGCGGCGCGACCGGAGGCGGGGCCCAAGCGCGGGCGGCAGGGGCGGCCGGCGGCGGGGGCCGAGCGCGGGCGGCACGGGTGTCTGGCGGTGGGATCCGAGCCTGGGCGGCGCGGCCGTAGGCGGGGCCCGAGCCCAGGCGGCAGGGGCGTCCGGCGGCGGGAGCCGACCCCAGGCGCCGCGGCCGGAGGCGGGGGCCGAGCCCTGGCAGGGGCAGCCGGCGGCGGGGGCCGAGCCTGGTGGTGGTGATCTGGAAGCGGCCCGAGCGACCCGAGCGGCGGCGGCGGCGGGATCTGGAGCGGACGGGAGTGGCGGCGGTTGCGGGAGGCTCGGTGGCGTCGGTGGCCGAGGGTACTGCGGAAAAACGGTCCGCTTGCCCCAGAAGCGTATCCAGAGCCGCATACGAGATAAGCGGCCTGCTAGTTCAATTCCAGATTTTCCACTAAGCGGCTTACGTGATAAGCGGGGAATAAGCGAGACGTTTGGGTGGGTTTATCGCTTATTTTCACCAATAAGCGGGAAATAAGCGACTCCAAATAGGACCTAAGTTACGTGGTTCGGTACTGACCGAATAACATGGCATACGTATCTAGTTCTGACGCGAAAAAAAAAGGAAAAAATACAGGACAACGATAGCAAAATGATTTAAACTAAAGCAAGACCTGTGCTGCAATTTATGTCAAGGGGTGGTCCAAGTACAGAAGCAACGAGCACATGGTTAGTAAGGACTTGTTTGTTTGAGCTACAGCTTTTGGAGCCTCTTGAAAAGCTGTTCTTAACTTTTTTTATTCTGAAAAGCCAACAATAGCTTTTCAAAGATGTGTTTAGTTTCGTGGACTCAAAAAAGCTACGAAAAGCTTAGAAAAATGAGCTTTCAAGTTTTCCGTATAAACTCAGCTTTTCTGAACTTCTGGCTTTCCAGAAGCTGCACAAAAAGTTTGTTGTTTGTTTGAACTTCTGACTTTTCACACCGAGAAGCTACTAGGAAGCTCAAACAAACGGGGTCTAAAACTTCTCATCCTCAACAATCCATATGGGCTGCTTCTTGTCAAGGAATGCAATTTCTCTTTGAACCTCCCACCATGTGCTTTAATTGTGCGATTTTTTATGCAGCTGCCAAATATAAAATCCGATTTTTGTTTTATTTGTAGAAAGACAAGAACAAAATTCAGTGCTAGAGGACACCAGAAATATTGCCGAGACTGGGGGAAAAAAAGCACTAGTTTTGTCTAACAATAAATCACTGGCGGCTCTATCGCCTAGGAAAATCTTCTCCACCAACACGGCTCCATGGCACCAATGAAATTGACAAGAAAAAACTCATCTCCAATGCTGCAAATGTGAGAGCATCACCCGAGCCCCCTCCTCTTACAACTTACAAGGAACTACAGTCTACAGTGCAGGTACACGCCACTAGCCATGATTGCATTGCAGATCGCATCAAAAGACCGCAGTAGCATCCCTGTCCCGGCTGTGCTTGCGCTCCACTGTCATGGTATTGAGTTCAGTGGAGAACCGATACGTATCCTACTGTGGTGTAGTGCTGTATACCCCTTGCCTGCAGTTCATATGCATAACTGCTTGCATAGTAGTCCATGAACAACAAACACCAAAAGGAATCAGGACGCCAGCATGCTTGGAAAGCCTCATTTCTGAATTCCTGATGCCCCGCAAAAGCCTATACTGTACACAAAATATGTCAGGAAACAGAGGAAGTTCCTGCTCTTGCATATCATATCCCTCTGCGGCTCTGCTGCCTTATATAGGTCTTGTTTAGTTGCCCAACTTTGGAGATGCAAAATTACTGTGCTAGCACTGTACCACACTGTAGCGTTTCGTTTGTATTTATGAATTATTGTCCAAATATTGACTAATTAGGCTTAAAAGATTCGTCTCGCAAAGTACAACAAAACTGTGTAATTAGTTTTTAATTTCGTCTACATTTAGTACTTCATGCATGTACCACAAGTTTGATGTGATGGGGAATCTTCTTTTTGCATAGTGTCAAAGTTGGGAGTTGGGAGGTAACTAAGGTCTTGTTTACTTCTCAAGTTGGGAGTTGCAAAATTGGCATTTTACCATAAATGCGACACTGTAGCGTTTCGTTTGTATTTGTGAATTATTGTCCAAATATTGACTAATTAGGCTCAAAAGATTCGTCTCGCAAAGTACAACAAAACTGTGCAATTAGTTTTTGATTTCGTCTACATTTAGTACTCCATGCATGTACTGCAAGTTTGATGTGATGGGGAATCTTCTTTTTGCATAGTGTCAAAGTTGGGAGTTTGGAGGGAAGTAAACCAGGGCTAAACATGGCCATAGTCGAGGTTTGATTGTCTAGTGGGTAAACATTTGCATCCCCCTGACATGAAGTCAAGTGTTGGGTACTGACTGAACAAACACATGTATATTCAGTACTGACAAGAAAGGAAAAATGCAGGACAGCCATAGCCATAGCTGATTTTGTTTCGATATCAAGGGGGTTCAATCCAAAATCTGTCTAGAATAATAGGTTGGTCCATGGTTTGATGTTACTGCATGAGATGAATATACTTAATTTTCTGTTGGTGCATCCAGATTTCTTCGGATAAAAGTAAAAAACAATATATTGTTTTTCACGCTAACTTGTTGGTGTGATACTCTCTCTATCCTTATTGATGCAAGCATATTTGATTCATCCATCATAACGCCTTAGTTTGACTCGGAAGTTCAGATTGTGTTTGTCTGAACTCTGAAACAAAGATAGTTAACGAAGGATTCACTTCGACTCGTGGCAGCATAGAGGATGTACCGGCATTAGACCGACAAATACAATACCAGCAGTCAAGGCTCTAGTTTTAACGTAAAATTAGCAGGGACGATTATGAAACAACAAGTCTCAAATTAATACTCATTTTGACTATGTATCTCATCGAAGTAGAATTAAACTCCGTGAACTAAAAGAACAATGTCCCACAAAAACAAATGCCAGTATAAAGAGCCATACCAAAAGTTTCAACAAAAAACAAAAGGACAAAAATTTCCCCTAAAATATTGTTTACAAAAGGACGTATTCGAGATTTCAGCACACGCTTACTTGCTCAGTACAACATTGAGTCAGTTTGGAAGTGGGCTTGGGCAGAGTGAGCACAGGAAGTTGGTGCCCAGATACATGGTCTCCATCACCAACATAAAAAAGATCAAACTCACCACCAGTTTTTCTCCGGCCTGGTATTTACTCATTCATAATAGCAGAAAGATTCCAGATCCAAGCAAAGTTTACATCATAATAATAAACAAAGTACCGCAGGAAATTTCACGGGTCAGGTCTACAGTGTCTAATCAGGAAGAACACAGCCAAAAACATCGCAGCAAGGCTATGCGGACCAACGCCACACAGCCAGCACAATGGAGATCAAAATGCAACAAGAGTCTGTTTAGTCGTATCCAGTCTAATTCACAAAAGGGTGAAGAGTGACTCAAATCGCTCCCCCAAAAAGAAACGGAAGATGCAAACTCCATCCACTGTACAGGAGAAAAAGGAGGAAGTGCATCCAAAAAACTTCTGAAACATCCAAATATTTTTCACTTCTTTTTTGTCTTGCTGACTGCTTTCATTTTTTCCTTTTCATTCAAAGGCACTTATCTTGCCCAATTGCTTGGAGTATCAGATGCTTTTGTGTTGTGCCAGCTGCAACAAGCTTTGGTTTAAGTTTGCTAATCTAACACCGGATAAAGGTCATATGCTTCAGTAACTCCTTGTTTGGCTGAGAGGATCATAGTCATATGCTTCGCCAGCCTTAACAAACCGTCCCTTCACCCTCTTTCTCACATCTGCCCTAGCCTTGCGAGAAGCATACCTGATCTTCTTGTCGAACCTATCAGAATGAGCAAATCACCACTTAGAACGATACATAGTGTTTAAAACTTGAGAAATTTTAGAGTTCTTTAAAAATATGAGAGCCGTCCATCTGGCGAAATCAAACGGTGGAAACAAAGGAAGTACCATGAAGTACCTAAAGAAAAGTACCAATTTGGTGGGACCAAGTACCAAAAATAGTGAGAAATTACTATGATGCCCTTTTAATTATGTGTAAATCTATTTAATTCTTTTCTGGTAAGAAGGATAAGAAAGGAAAGTACTCTGGTACTTTACAAGCATTGTAACAAAGCTCTTAAAACATGATTATGCTAAAAATTACTGTAACTAAAATTTCTTCATTTAATTGTAGGAAAAAGTCCATTTTAGTCCCCTCACCTATACACTTTGTCAGCTTAACCCCCAGGACAAAATTTAGGCTCACCTTACTCCCCTGAACTATTTCATTTGGTCCGATCTACCCCCTAATTAGATTTCTCTTTTTTATTTCTCCATGTATGAGTTGAATTTTGAGTTCAAATTTTGTGAGCAGGTATAAAACATGATGCCTTAGTAAAAAAATTATACTAAGAATTTTTCATGATTATTTTCATAGGTTATGAGTATTTAATGCGAAATTGATCTTAGATATACAAAATTGTACGAAAAGTAACCATGAAAAAATTCTAAAGTATTTTTCTAACATAGAGCATCAAATTATAAGTCAAGTGACAAAATCTGAAATTAAAACTCAACTTTTACGCGAAGAAACAAAAAAGAGAAATCTAATTAGGGGGTAGATTATTGGACCATATGAAATAGTTCGGGGGACTAAAGCGAGCCTAAATTTTGCTTAGGGGGTTAAGCGGACAAAGTAAATAGGTGAGGGGAGTAAAATCGACTTTTTCCTTAATTGTTTGATAAATCAGTACAATGTTACAAAAGCACACAAGGATTTATAATAGATGAACTTACTTTCTTCTCTTCTTCTTCTCCTTGTACCGTGTGATAGCACTGTCTCTGCTACCTCCAGGAGTGGAACTCTCAGGGCCAGGAGCCTGCCAAGGAGGCTCACCCATAAGGAGCAGTGATGATACCACACAATCTTGATGATCTCCAGCACTGCTCTCACCAGTCAAACCAGAAAAGGAAAGAGACAGACTGGACCTAGCCTGCCTTGCAGGGATGCAAACACTAGAATCACCTTTCACTCCTGGGTTCGACATCCCAGAGTCAGCAGATACCGCATTGCTATTCGCAGGCTGCACCAGCTTGGGCTGCTGAAAAGCATGAGACATGAACCTTATAATAAATATATAATGAAACCAGAAAAAAGCAAAAGGTCTAATTATGTTCAACAAATGGAAAATAGCAAATGGATTACAGATCCACTAACGAGCATTTAAATGATTGTAGGTTACAATTTACATTTAGTTGTGATTATTCTTGAAGACAATCCCAAATACAATACTTGGCCCATGCCCAATCTGAACATATATCCAAGACACACAGAAAGAAGGCAAGACTGCTCCTTCCTTTTGTTCACTTCAGAACATATACCCAATCTGAAGAATTTGCCAATTACAATCTATGGATCAAGAAAATAAAACACGGACCCCATATACCATATCTTCTGGACTACTAACCCTAGTTAAAATTAGGACTTAAATTGCATAAAAGTTTAGCCTGAAAGTATGAGGTCAATGACAAACAATATACCAGTATTTTTTTAGTATCTTGGCTGCTTTCCTCAAATATGGATTATAGTCACACATGGAAAAACTTATCACTCAGATCAATTTCGTGGTAGGTCCTTCAATTCAATTTATATGAGGTAACATGGAAGATTGGGAGAAATATGAAATTGGCTCAGTTGATTGGCAAACCAACAAACTACAAACCTCGGTAGAATTCCCAGCAGGCACTTCATTCACTTCAAAGTAACTGTCGATTCCAGCGTCATCGAAGAGTTGCTCTGTTTGAATATGAGAGGTACCAAATAATTCTTCATAATTTTCGAATGCAAGGTCAACATCATCCACACAAAAATCTTCATATATGCTGTCCTTGCTGAACATATCTTTATCTGGCGTATAGGGCACCTGCATAAGGCAATCATGAGAGACATTAGTGACAGATTAATATTCAACAAGTCACAGTGCATTGGGGAAAAAAGGCCTACAGACTTTGCATATGCTATAAAGACACATAACATTTGACAAGATCAAAGAAGTCCTTTCACCCTACCACATCTGTGAATTCTCACAGCCAAAGAAAGCAAAAAGGGCATAGATAGTTTAAAAATTGCAGTGTAGGAGTTACTAAGATGTGGCTAGATAAATAAATTAGATCTGCGAAAGATTCAGATGTGAATGCCAAATAATGAACATAACCAAAAAAAAGGACACATACTATGCCCAGTTTTTCACCTCAGATAGACAGGGATATGCAATTTTTTATACAAACTCAGCAACATCTGTAACTTCATGCATGGTACAGTAGATTCTCAAGCTTATTAGTAATTCTTTTGTTCATACTTCATTGTTTATCTTTTTTTATTAAGAATTAAAATGAAATACACAATCAGATGATAGATCATACAAAAGAAAAATAGTTACGTGACATGTCAAATGATAATCCTCAATTGAAGGGAGAAAAGTCATTGGTTATCTTACATATATTGCACATGGAAGTAGATTATGCAGCAGCAGAGGTGAGTAATTAATTCTATGTATGAGGTATCAGGGATATGTGAATAGCCTTATAGCACCTTAGGTGTTGTTGAATCCACAGATCCAGCTGCCTGATCAGTAGCAAGTGGAAGGAGATTTACTCCAGCTCCTGAAGAGGAGCCTACCAAAGGCTTGTCACAAGTATCAAGATCACTCATAAGTGTTGCACTAGCCATATCTAACAAATTATTGTCCCCTGCAGCATTGTCTTGATTACTGACACCACTGTCGCTAATACTCATCATGCTGATTCCTTGCTCGCAGTTGGGCTCAGGTGCTACATTAGGAATATCTGAAACGAAGGACCAGATTCTAGAAAGTTCAGCAGATGATGGACACCCTGAGTAACAATTTATAGTCTGCCTTTTGTGTCCGGCAGTTGAGGATCCTGCACTGTGGCCATTCCAATCACAATTTTGGCAAAGCGAGGCATTCTCCACTAGACAGCGGACCATAGCAGGCTGTGAAGCACACCGATCACATAAAAGGGTCCTTGTATGGCGCCGAGAAAGAGCATTAGCTGAATGAACATTACGGTCACATGATAAACACAAGGATGCTGCATCTGATCGGCAGTAAACCATGGACCTCTGTGCCCCGCAGAAATCGCAGAGCGCGCCCATGATTCCTATCAGCAAACTTCAAAACAGCTTCAGGAGAATATATGTTGCCAACAAACTCTTCTTCAGTGTGTTTCCCGGTCAATCAAGTTTACGAGGAACCTGTGCAGTGTAGGTAAGCAACTATTAAAAAGAATACATCAATAATCATCCTGACTCTTTACAACAGGAATACGAATTATTGTATGCACTTCTGTTTTACGAACTAGCGCATATGGTGTGTACATAATAGTATGACACTGACATAAAGACAGAAATTTGCTACTGGTGGATACTATGACCATGGTACCCACCCACACAGCGGGTAGCTTTTTTCAACTTAATCCAAGAGAAGCGTTCAAAACATGTTCCACCATCAACATCTTGCATCAGCTGCCAGCAATATAATATCATGGATAATATAGATTTACTTCCTAATTAGGACATATAGCCGCCATCCGCATTGAGACAATTCTAGGTATCAATGGACTCATAAATCCGTGGACTCCGCCCCAATTTGCCGACCAAGGCATAAAGAACTACAAAAGTGCAGGCAACTAGTCTTGGAATCTTGTGTTCTTAGCATATATAATAATTCGAGCCCCCACTCACTGCTCGCAGGAACACAAGTATATATTCCACGCGGTCACTAGGCACTGCGATTCCTAGAAGAGATAATGTGCAAAAAAAATGGAAGCGAACCATCACAAGACACAATTTATAGTCAAACCTGACATTGGTTTCACTAGAAAATCCTATTCTATAATATCTCCACTTTTCCAAGCAACCAAGGACAGCATGTACAACACTATGCTAGAGACGAAACATATGAAACACGAATGATTGGACCAATGAAATAAAAAAGACACAGGTCAGTGATAATTTTATTTAAGTTAAACTATTATGAAAAGGCCCAAGGTTACTTTTTCACCAGTAAAATAAGCAAAGAGTTGCATAGAAGGTTCCGGACTGAAAGAAAGTTTTATGTTTGCAAACCAAGCAATAAAGGTGACTTCAGTGGAAAACTCTGTTAGGAAGGGGGAAATCAAATATTTCCAGGAAGCCTGCTCCTACGATGCACACCAAAAAGATTACAAGTATGAATATTTTTGAATCAATAAATTCACATCTTTGTAGACACAACGCTAGGACATAAATAAAAAATACAGATTTTCACGAAAAAAAATTGACTTTAAAAGGCAAATTAGGATGCAAAAAGAATATCTTACTTTGAAGACTAAAATTCTGAAGTAGCAAAAGCCAAATAGCAATATGATGACCATTTAGATCAAGAACAAAAACCCAAAAAGAAGTTATGTAACCATATTTATAGGGAGCTAAAACAGATACGCAGTGCTCACGCGTATTAAGCAGGAATTATTTACAGTTGTTCAAGGAAACGGAAGATCTTTCACAAATAAAAAGAGAAAGCTACCATTTTGGTTGATTCGGGGAATATGTCGAAGAAAACATAACCCGAGCGATTAAAAAACATTGTAGAACAGTCATTTCTAAAGCTCTTAGTCCGCACAAAACTAATCCTACAGCCTAACCCAATCAAAATCCAAGCCAGGCGCATCGGAAACACCAGAAAGAAAAGGAGGAAATGAAATTTCCAGCTAAAAGTTGGAGCAGAGCCCAAATCAGACGCTCGGATTGGAGCTCCGAGGCCTCCAAGCTCGATCCCACGCCCGAAACCCCGCGACAAAGTAGAGGCTGAATAACTCACCAGAGGCGAACCAGCCTCGCCGGTTCCTCAGATCCGCCGGAGCGGGCGGCGTCTCGGCGCCCCCCCGAGCCCTCCGCGGGGTCAGGACCGGCAACAGAAGCCCAGGAGCTTCGAGAAAGAGGTGAGAATCCCAGCTGAAAACCACTTTTTTAGAGAGAGAAAGGAAGGAGCGAGAAGCGAAAAAGGCTGCGCAGGAGAGAAGCAGAGGCACCGGCACAAGGGGAAGAGAGAGAGAAGAGGGGGATGCGAATGCGAAGAGGAAGCCAGAGCGTAGTGATTGCGTAAAGGGCGAGCGAGGCGAGGGGGTGGCGGGGCCCGCCGCGTTCGCTTTCCTGCTCTTTTCTGGGGCAGGGGCGTCATTTCGCACCGCCACAGAGGATAAGCCATGCCTCCCTACGCGCCACGCTGGACAACCTCCACGTCGGCAAAAGCGCAGCAGTGGTCGTCTCTCTCACCTGACCGAAAAGTTAGGGCCCGTTTGGTTCCCTTTGCTTATTTTTAAGCAAGTGTCACATCAATGTTTAGGTACTAATTAGGAGTATTAAACGTAGACTATTTACAAAATTCATTACATAAGTGGAGGCTAAACAGCGAGACGAATAGCTTCTGCGCGATTTACTGAAGCTTCTAGCTCATCTTTCGTGTTCCACACATCGTCTAATCATGGACTACTTAGGGTTATTAGATTGGTCTCGCCGTTTAGCCTCCACTTATGTAATCAGTTTTGTAAATAGTCTACGTTTAATACTCCTAATTAGTATCTAAACATTCGATGTGACGGGTGCTTAAATTTAAGCAAGTGAACCAAACCAGGCCTCAATCAGATGGCGGCCGTGGTCGTGGAGCAGCAGCACCTGCAAGTGGAGCTCGCCGGCCATGGCCTCGCGTCCTGCAGCAGCAGCAATTCTTTGCGTGACAACCAGAAGATGAAATCGGCCGCTCGGACGCGGCAAGAGCCTGATTGTTGCTCGACAAAACTTGGGTATGCCAAAGTTTTGGCAGGTAAAATTTGGCAAAAATATCGTCACGATTTTGAGAAGATAAAAAAGAGACCGAAAGGTAGCTAAAACATTGCTTGTCAAAACTTTTGGCATGCTAAAATTTTGACAACGAACCTATCAAGCTCAAAGCTCAAAACAACAACGGCACACCGTTAAACGCCACGTGAAAGGATAATTTTGCCCCTCCACAACCCTTCTCCTTCCCTCCTCTCCCGCCCACCTACCCCGCCGTTCCACACCGCCACGCCTCCCCCGCCGTGCGGGCTGGCCGCGCCACCCCGGTCGCTCTAAGCGGCCGCGCGGGCCGGCCGCACCTCCCCCACCCCTCCACGTCGCCTCCAGGCCGACTGCGCCTCCCCCGCCGTGCCATCCCGCTATCCGGGCCGGCCACGCGCCCACGCCTTCCCCGCCGCGCCTTGCCGCTAAGCCGCCCGCCGGAACCGCGCCTCGCCAGCCGCCGGAGCCCCAGCTCGCCTCGCACGCCGCCGGAATCCGTGCTCGCCTGGCGCGCGTCGTCGCCGAAGCAGCAGCTCCCCTCGCACGTGTGGGCCGTCGGAGCAGCCGCTCCCCTCGCACGCGCGCGCCGCTGAAGCTGCTCACACATCGCGCACGCCGGGCCGCCGGAACCGCGCTTACTTCCTGCGCGTCGGGCCACCGGAGCCGCCGCTCCTCGCACACTGCCACACGCCCTGGGCCTGAATGTCCGCGCTGGGGATGAGATTGGAACGACGAGCTGCTACCCTTGCTATGCGTATGGATTAAGAGGATCGGAGGTGACGTCGTATTTTGGTTTTTTATAAACGCGTGGGCCCCATCAACATAACCCAAACCCAACCCAGGCCTTGTTTAGTTCCCAATTTGGGAGGGGCCAAATTGACATTTTACCATAAATGCGCAACTGTAGCATTTCGTTTGTATTTGTGAATTATTGTCCAAATATTGACTAATTAGGATCAAAAGATTCGTCTCGCAAAGTACAACAAAACTGTGCAATTAGTTTTTGATTTCGTCTACATTCAGTACTCCATGCATGTACCGCAAGTTTGTTGTGATGGGGAATCTTCTTTTTGCATAGTGTCAAAGTTGGAAGTTTGGAGGGAACTAAACATGGCCCCAGATGTACCCAAACATAGCAATGGGATAAAACTTATCCCTAACCCAAACCCAACCAATTATATATCCTAGCCCATTTCCCTATCCCCAACCCAAGGCATATCCAAACGCAATCAGAGGGAAGGGGAGGAGCGGAAGGAAAAGGTGGCTGCGGTGGGGTCCACATTCTTCAAATCATCTTTTCATAGAGTATTTATAAAAAATCTAAGAGTATCATATAAGGAACCAAAGTTATACCCAGTGTCAAATAGGAAAAGAAAATTTTTTGAGAGGAACAATAGGGAAAGAAAAAATTTTGATAGCTGAACAAGTAACTTTTCTGATGTCAAATAGGAAATTGTGTCTAAGGGTTCAGCTGGACTTATAAGCCGGTTGAAAAGCTGAAACGGCTGATTTGTTGTGAGAGAAAAACATTGTTCGATAGTTGATAAGCCGGCTGAATAAGCTGAAGCGAACAAGCTGGAGCAAATCCCGACGCGGCTGCAGGAGACCCCAATTGACGAGCGCTGGGGAAGAAATCTAAGGGCCTGTTTGGATAGGCTCATAAAATTTAGTACCTGTCACATCGAATGTTTGGATACTAATTAGGAGTATTAAATATAGTCTAATTACAAAACTAATTACACAGATGGAGTCTAATTCGCAAGACGAATCTATTAAGTCTAATTAGTCCATGATTTAACAATGTGGTGCTACAGTAACCATTTGCTAATGATGGATTAATTAGGCTTAATAGATTCGTCTCGCGAATTAGTATAGGGGTTCTGCAGTTAGTTTTATAATTAGCTCATGTTTAATCATCCTAATTAGCGTCCCAACATCCGATGTGATCCCTCCTAAAGTACTTTAGTACCTCGCATCCAAACACCGCCTAAGCTGTGATTCTCGATTTAGGTGCAGGGAGGAAACACTGATGACGGATTTCAGATGCTAGAAGCCCGGTTACTCATCCGGCCGGCTGGACCCTCACCGGAGTACAACTAGTGATGTCTCGTCTCCAGCCTTCAAATCAAGAGAGAGGAGTGGACGTACTAGCAATTCCAGCGCTGCCAATTGCTATCCGCACCGCCGTATCTCCTCCTGTCGGCGGCGGCCCATCCCCTAGCCCTGCGGTGATGGGGGAGCGGCGACGCTGGCTGGGCCACCACGCTAATGGAGAGGATGGAGGGAGAGAAGAGACCGGGAGCGCGGGAGGGAGAGCGCGCGACTGCTGGTGCCGTAGAGAGCGGAGACGACAGAGAAAATCACAGCTTTGTAAACTCGTTTTGTGTGCTGCGTATGCAAATTTCACGTCTCTCCTGCAGTAAATCATATACTATTTCCGTACCAAATTGTTAGTCATTTTAGTTTTTTTAGTTCGTACATATTACTCCCTCCATTTTAAATTGTAAGTTATTTTAATTTTTTTAGGTTCATAGATATTATTACGTATCTAGATATATGTTTAGGTGCATAATAGTATCTAAGAACTTAGAAAAGTCAAAACGACTTACAATTTGGAACGAAGGGAGTATTATGTATCTAGATATAGTGTATGTCTATGTGCATAAAAATATCTATGAACTTAGTAAAATCAAAACGACATCCAATTTGGAATGGACGGAGTACTCTTTAATTTCTTATCAATCTGCCATGTGTTCTCTTTCTTTAAATAGTGTATTTTTAATTATTGTGGACTTCATAGAAACAATACATATAGACTATCATGTTTACATCAGTTTGTCATTATGTGTCGACTATAGCCTTTAAAAGTAACAATTAAAAATAAGCGTTATAAATAGCTCTTTGAAAAACAAACGCTACAAAGAATAATAATTTCATCAATATTAGTAACAAAGACAACCATTTTTTACTCGTAAAACAGCTAGCTTGGTAGTCACAAGATATAAATAAAATAGATGTAAGTGGAAAATTTGGTTGGAGTGCACATATAAGAGAGCTATGGATGAGAAGCCGTCCTTTTATTTTGACTTTTTTAATTAATAGATTTTACTATTCACTTAGATATATACTTCTTGTGTTCCAAATTATATAGGTCGTTTTGACTTTATTAGATTCATAGAATTTATTACGCACTTAGATATATCCTATGTCTAGATGCATAATAATATCATGCATCTACAAAAGCTAAAACGACCTATAATTTAGAACGGAGGGAGTACTATGTTAAAATAAATAATAAAACCTATGAATATAGAAAAGTCAAAACGAACTACAATTCGGGACGGATGAAGTAGAAAAAAAGAAAAAAAATGGAGAAATTGAGTTCCTATATACTCCATCCGTTCTAAATTGGAGGTCGTTTTGACTTTTCTAGATCCATAGATATTATTATGATGAAACTAAAAAATCAAAACGACCTCTAATTTGGAACGAACGTAGTTCCGAGCTAAGAAAAATCTTTTCTTCGTCGCTGGCGAGCTAGCTCAGGACTAATCAGGCTTACGTGATGTTGTCCTTCTTCCCTGGTGTCTCCGACGAACAGTGACATCCCTGCACCGCGGACATTTCGGCGTGCTGCCTCCACCTAACGCGCCAACGGCTGCCTTTCTTGACTCATCCAGACAATAGGCTATAAATGGGATATTCCGTCCAAAGTTTAGCTTCTTGAATGTATGATTTGGTATGGTACGTATTTAGTTTAAGCCAAGGGCACTTTTAAGGTTTAAGGACCAAAATTTTGCATGATTTTTTTTATGGAGAGGCAGCTGACCTCATAATTTCATAGGGATTTTAGGGGGGTCTTTTTATTTGAATGGAGATAGAAATAAGGTGTATGTTGCTTGTTGCTTTAACAATATTCATAAAAGCAATAATCTCGGATTCCTCAACCACTTTGTGGGACAAAACTAAGTAGCTATACATAAGAGTATTTCAGAGTCATCATTTGGTAGTGTATTAGGACGTCTTGATTCTTTACAAGTTTTTTTTTTTGGAAATCCAAAATGTAGCTACGACCTCTACATGCATATTGCTAGTTTTTCCCACATGTGTTTGATTTATCACCGATCATGTGAGCTTGTCAATCTTCTCTGGTAATTCATCTAGCATATTGCGATGAATATTCAGCTGTAAGGTAAACACTTCATGTTTAGTACCATGTTTAATACGTCCTCGTGAAGCTGAACCACCTTAGGGCCAATTTGGTAGGGTTCTAGCTCCTCCTAAAAGGAGCCGGAGCCGGAGGAGCCATTTTTTTTCTCCGGTTGCTCCATATAAAATAGTCCTGGCTCCTCTAGTGCTTTAGGGGTAGAGCCGTTTTTGACCAAACTGTTTGGTAGGGCTTCAGCTGGAGCCGCAGGAGAAGCCGGAGTTGGAGCCTTGCCAGACTGGCTTAGTAGCACGTACTCCCTGCATCCTATGAAAAATGCAATTCTAAGATTTAAAAAAAGTAAAATGCAGCGCCGGTCCTTAAATTTTCTTAGGTTGTCATCCTGGTCCATGAACTCGTAAATTGCATATTTGGCTTCTTAAACTTAGCTTCGGGTGTCATCCCGGTCCCCAAAATCGCAAATTGCATATTTAGCTCTAAACTTAGCTTCGGGTGTCATTTAGATCCGTATATAATTAAAAATACATATTACTTAACAAAAAATAATTAAATCTATTTTTCTTAAAAGCCGATTTGGAGTGAAAATGAGAAGCGGATTAGAGTAAATTGCAGCCCTCTGCTCCCATCTTAATGGCATTAACCTCATTGATTGCCGTATTAATGATTAGGGTAATTGAGAGACACCCGTGGCGCCTCGTCTCCAGCTGTGAAATCGAGAGAGAGGAGTGCGCGTACTAGCAATTCCAACGCGCCGCCGAATCTCCTCCCGTCGATGGCGGCCCATCCCCTAGCCCTGCGGTGATAGGGGAGCGGCAGCGCCGGCTAGGCCACCACGCCAATGGAGAGGATGGAGGGAGAGAAGAGACCGCAAGCGCGGGAGGGAAAGCGCGTGTCTGCCAGCGCCGTAGAGAGCGGAGATGACAGAGAAAGTGACAATTTTGTAAACTCATTTTGTGTGCTTCATATGCAAATTTCACATCCTGCAGCAAATCATATACTACATCCGTTTCCAATTGTAGGTCATTTGAGTTTTTAGTTTATAGATATTACTCCCTCCGTTTCAAATTGTAAGCCGTTTTAGTTTTTTTAGGTTCATAGATATTATTCTGTATCTAGATATAATGTATGCCTAGGTGTATAATAGTATCTAAGAACTTAGAAAAGTCAAAACGACTTACAATTTGGAACGGGGGGAAGTATTATACATCTAGATATAGTGTATGTCTATGTGCATAATAATATTTATGAACTTAGTAAAGTCAAAACGATGTCCAATTTGGAATGGACGGAGTACTCTCTAATTTCTTATCCATCTGTCAATCTGTCCTGTGTTCTCTTTCTTGAAATAGTGTATTTTTAATTATTATACACCTAGATCTACAAAAGTCGAAACAACCTCCAATTTGGAACGGAGGGAGTAGTTGTAATTCCCTGTAGCAGTTGAAAGATGAGTTACGAGCTAAGAAAAGTCTTTTCTTCATCGCTTGCGAGCTAGCTCAGGACTAATCAAGCTTACGTGATGTTCTTCTTCCCTGGTGTCTCCGACAAACAGTGACATCCCTGCACCCTGGACATTTCGGCATGCTGCCTCCACCTAACGCGCCAACGGCTGCCTTTCTTGACTCATCCAGATAATAGGCTATAAATGTGATATTCCGTCCAAAGTTTAGCTTCTTGAATGTATGATTTGGTATGGTACGTATTTAGTTTAAGCCAAGGGCACTTTTAAGGTTTAAGGACCAAAATTTTGCATGATTTTTTTTATGGAGAGGCAGCTGACCTCATAATTTCATAGGGATTTTAGGGGGGTCTTTTTATTTGAATGGAGATAGAAATAAGGTGTATGTTGCTTGTTGCTTTAACAATATTCATAAAAGCAATAATCTCGGATTCCTCAACCACTTTGTGGGACAAAACTAAGTAGCTATACATAAGAGTATTTCAGAGTCATCATTTGGTAGTGTATTAGGACGTCTTGATTCTTTACAAGTTTTTTTTTTTGGAAATCCAAAATGTAGCTACGACCTCTACATGCATATTGCTAGTTTTTCCCACATGTGTTTGATTTATCACCGATCATGTGAGCTTGTCAATCTTCTCTGGTAATTCATCTAGCATATTGCGATGAATATTCAGCTGTAAGGTAAACACTTCATGTTTAGTACCATGTTTAATACGTCCTCGTGAAGCTGAACCACCTTAGGGCCAATTTGGTAGGGTTCTAGCTCCTCCTAAAAGGAGCCGGAGCCGGAGGAGCCATTTTTTTCTCCGGTTGCTCCATATAAAATAGTCCTGGCTCCTCTAGTGCTTTAGGGGTAGAGCCGTTTTTGACCAAACTGTTTGGTAGGGCTTCAGCTGGAGCCGCAGGAGAAGCCGGAGTTGGAGCCTTGCCAGACTGGCTTAGTAGCACGTACTCCCTGCATCCTATGAAAAATGCAATTCTAAGATTTAAAAAAAGTAAAATGCAGCGCCGGTCTTTAAATTTTCTTAGGTTGTCATCCTGGTCCATGAACTCGTAAATTGCATATTTGGCTTCTTAAACTTAGCTTCGGGTGTCATCCCGGTCCCCAAAATCGCAAATTGCATATTTAGCTCTAAACTTAGCTTCGGGTGTCATTTAGATCCGTATATAATTAAAAATACATATTACTTAACAAAAAATAATTAAATCTATTTTTCTTAAAAGCCGATTTGGAGTGAAAATGAGAAGCGGATTAGAGTAAATTGCAGCCCTCTGCTCCCATCTTAATGACATTAACCTCATTGATTGCCGTATTAATGATTAGGGTAATTGAGAGAGATATTTTCTAATAGTTCATCACTACGATACGTGTATCGTGGATCACCTCTATCTCCGTTGGTTGCACCAGTCTGATTGAGCTGGACCTGAGGCACTGCAGTTCCGTGGAAGTTTAGCCTGACCCTTTTCCTCCAACGACGCGGCGGTGCCGGTTGCAGCCTGACCCCGAGCGCGTGCATCTCGGCTAGCTGATGGCCCTGTCCGCTTCACACGCAAGCAGAGGAGGCAGGCGCGCAAGCAGCGGGTGGCGGCATCAATGTCGCAGTCAATGTGGGTGACGGGGAACGGGAGCACCGAAGAGAGGACCGCGTGTATTCGATCACCGATCTCCGATCATATGGCCGGCCAGTCTTCTCTAATAATTGCGACGGTAATAATAATTCAGCCATAAGCTGTCTGTACACGGAACAGACGTGCAATTCTGGCACCATGCATGTTTATCCATCCACCCACAGGAAACTGAGGCATCATCGACCTGCCAACTGTCATGGATGGATCGTGCCATCATTGCAGACGTGGACATGGTCTCCTTGCATTGCTTGCTGCTTGATGATCTGATGCATGAGCTCGCGACGATTATTATGGTACCTTTAAAAGACAATTAGCTCGTCATGATATCAAACGACTTTTGGGGTGGCTCGATCTCGTACCGACCAACTCGTACTCGACATGTGTGCCCAGCTTTTGGTACAGTGGCGATGGTTCATGTCATTCCACGGAAGTACCAGCAAAAAGGTCGCTCGTTCTAGGCATATTTTCTTTTTTGCTTTGGTCATGAGATATCTCCATGTCTCAAAATAACGTCATACCTGTGCAAAAATTAGATGCGATTGTTTTCATACCAGTCGTACACTAATAAGAAAAATGCGGTATATATCCTTCCACCCTAAAAGCAAGTAATTTTGTGATTTGTCTCACAATTGTTGGGCGCGAAAAAGTAGTGGATGTCAATTTATTGTATGAAAATTGGGATCTCATTAATTGTCTACATGGCCTTCCGATAGTTATCCCTTAGCGTGGATTACCTAGGGGGTGTTTGGATACGAGATGTTAAACTTTAACAGTGTCACATCGGATGTTCGGATGCTAATTAGAAGAACTAAACATGAGCTAATTATAAAACTAATTGCAGAACCTTGTGCTAATTCGCGAGACGAATCTATTAAGCCTAATTAATCCATCATTAGCAATTGGTTACTGTAGCACCACATTGTCAAATCATGGACTAATTAGGTTTAATAGATTCGTCTCGTGAATTACACTCCATCTGTGCAATTAGTTTTGTAATTAGCCTATGTTTAATACTCCTAATTAGCATCCAAACATCCGATGTGACAGGTGTTAAACTTTAACACATGGTTGCCAAACAGGCCCCTAATGTCACGCCTTATGCAAAAGCAATTCCGCCTTTCACACTTTTTACTTGGTCGACTTTCTAAATTTCTTTTTCTAGAGTGGGATGACGGAGCAAGTATATATCTATATAAATAAGTAAAAGATGGACGATTTGTAATATATGCGAATTTTAGGCTCAAAGAATTTGAATTATTCTCCGGTACTACCAAATTTTATACACTTGCTTGTAGTAGTAATATTACTGTCTTTAGTTGTCCACAAAGGAAAACGATATCAATATCTACTGCTTAGATCCAAATGGGAACATGGTTCGGTTGAAGAAAGCGGCGGTGCAACCTCAAAGGACGAATTCCAGATCCAGCTGGCCAGCTGGGGGATCATCGACACACGTGACGCACACAGCTTCCCGTCGTCTTGCGGCACGCGGGGCCCACTTTTAATTTTTTGAAAGAACGGAGCCCACTTTTTAGGACCGGCACATGCGTAGGCTCTACCCCCTGATTGGCTATGTTTTCCGAACCGCTGGGCCCCGCCGAATTTGTGCTGCCACTTACCCTTCCGCTGCTGATCTTTTTTCCTCCTCGCCTAGAAATTACCTCGAAATTGCTTTCTTGGTTTCTCTCTTGCGATGCAGCTTCAAATTGTTTTCCAACACCAAAAACATGTTTCAGTACAATTCAATCAGAGAAAATGGCGTGCATAGTACTCTACCGATGAGATGACTTTTGCTGGATGTGAATTTATTTTTTCTGAAAAAAAGGACTACAAACTATCTCTATAGAAGCTATGGTTTATAGCAGATGCAAGCTTTAATAGAGCTCTAGCTTGGATGCTTGTAGTGACCTAGTGGGGTTTAAATTGTAAATTTAAATTGATATTTTGATGCGGGAGACATTGAGTCAATGTCGCATTAAATAAGTGGTTTATTTTATCCCAGCTTTAGTATAGACTAGCAAGAGGCCCGTGCGTTGCTACGGCGAAATGACGTTGCTCAACGAAATGACGTTCTTAGCGCGCGATATTTTTATCGTGTGTGTAGCGCACCACATTTTTTATCATGTTGTGTAACTTTTTTATCGTGTTGCCACTGAATCTGAACATCTGATTGGAACAAAAGAATGTTTGTACATTTGAATCCAGTGTAGAATGTGTTGCAGCAGCTGGTCAGCACACCACTTCTGAATCCTGAAGAGGCTCCTGAGAATGTCTTGTGCATTTTAATTCAAACTGATGCAGAATATTCAGAAATGAGTGTATAAATATTCAGACTACTCTTCTACGGACACTACTGAAGCAAACTCTGCTAAATATCATTCTGTATCTGACACTTAGGAGTATGTCTAGAGCTATGGCATGACTTTTAGAACATGTGTTTTCAAAAAGCTAGTGACATGTCTTCCATGAGTAGTGTGCTCAGAAGGCCAACAGAAAATAAAAATTGAGAGAATTTGCATATTCTACTGCATTCGACGAACCCGCTTTACATGCCTCAGATTCTCCGAAGGACATATCGTGCTCAACTACCTGTGACCAGTAAAAACATTACTTGGAATGTTTATCACACTAATTGGTCAAGCTAAAGCCAAACACAACCAGGAACGCGTTGCAACTCGGAGAGAGAAAGATGTAGCATGGTGTTGTTGATTTTCTTATTGAAGAGAGAACTAAACAGAAACATTGGGGGTTTGAATTTCATATCAGGTGGATGCAACATAACTGAAAATTAAAGACAACAATATGTTCCTATGCAGAAGAGTAGAAATTCCAGATGTAATATTGGCTTTTCTAGACACCCATTGCTTAACCCAACGCAAAGCCCTCCAACTATTATTTCTTGAATTTCTTAACTAAACAATAACTCCCAAAACAGTACAGACCACTGATAAGTTTGAATCCAAACTAAAAGAACAGGGATGAAAAGTCCTTTACCTAATGAGAGCGTTGGTTAGCTTTGGTTCAATGTTGGCAGCCACCACATCAACTGGTATGCAAAGCAACAAGAAAAACAAAATCAAATAGCAATAAAATTCAATTGCAGGCTAGGGCAATTAAACCGATTGGAATACCTGTGGAGTCCTGGAGGGAGGTCGTCGGGTTGCCAGGGACCTCAGTGAGCTCCCACCCCATGATGACCAATTCTCAAAAGAAACTGAAACCAAGAAGCAGAGCAATCATGGTCACATTTTTGAGGTAAGCAAAACAATTGTAAAAAAAGGGAGAGAAGCAAACTTGCATACATGGATGGGAATTAGGCCATTCAACCCCTTTGGATGGGCAGGGAATGCGCTTCTGTTGGAGGAATTGAATCTGAACTGATATTCCCACCAAAACTTAAGGGACTGGTCTAATCCATTCCTATTGAAAGCAAAGGGCTAGAAAAGCAATCGGTTGCCCGACATTCAATCAGCAAAGTTGACCCACAGTTACACAAGTCTCTACTACATCAGCAGGAAACAAATCTGACCACGAACATTAGAATTCACATCAATAGAAGGCCACATCGCAACAGGTTGATACTGCTCAGGAGCAGAGTACCGCAACTTCAGTGTATAAAAACGCGCACACTTAATTCTAGGCATCAAGCAGAGCTCCTGCAATAACATCGCCATGTTGAGAGAAAGCATCCTTGAGAGCTGTTTCATTTGTATCGTAACAAAGACCTGCACTTTATTATACAATTACAAGAAATAAAAGGCAATAATCAACATCAGCACACCCCAAATTGAACCCATCACACCACTTAACATCCTTCCCATTAGAAATTAAAAAGGAAGAATTTGATCAGGTGCGATAATGCTATCTCTCTAAATCTGACCACAGAAAGCGATCCACTTAAAGAAATCATATGGGAAAGGTCGAAAGGAATAACTTGGCTGTGCGTGCACATGAACATGCGGCGTTCCGATTGAACAGCTTCCTGAACGGAGTCACAGCATTGCGCAGCATCCCGCCTCTCCCATTCAGCATCATCTGCAAACTCTAGAAAATGATAACCCCCAAATCCAACGGGTGAGCGAGGAACGCACCGGTCTTGAGAGATGTCATTACCTGCCCGCGCCTCGCACGTGCTCGCCAGCCGCCGCGGTGTCCCGTGCGCCGGTTTACATCGCCGTTCGAGCGCAAGTAGAGATCGCCAGCGGCGCCAGCGCGGACGGCCAGCATCGCGGCGGGTGGGGGCGCGGACGGTCGGGTCACGGAAGGGCCGGCGGCGGACTGGAAGAGGAGAAGGATGGGACACGGACGGTCGGCGGAACCGTCTGCTTTGAGACGACGGAGATCGCCGGCGGCGTCAACACGGACGGCCGGCACCGCGGCGGGTGGGGGCGCGGGCGGCCGGGTCACGGAAGGCTTGGCAGCGGACTGGAAGAGGATAATCCGCCGGTAACAGGGCGGATCGGATTGGCGAGTGAGCTCGAGGATTTCGGGTGGGATTCGCCGCTCGCGTCTTTAATTTTTCGGTGGCGGAATCGCAGGGCGCGTTAATAGAGAAGCATGGAGGGGACGGGTGGGACGCGGAAATTGTGGGAAACGGACGGGAGCTGGGCAACGGACGAAAAAAATCGGCAGAGACGTTACTTACTTTAATAATAAAATAGATAGATAGATTAGTATGGACGATTTAATTTAGCTCCGCAAATATTTGGTTAGTCGGAAACCTCGTGTCGGGTGAAGAGCAACTATATTACAACAGAACACACAACATAAGATTTATATTATCTCGGCGAGTTGCACAATGGTGCTATGTTACAAAGTGATTTGATTTTGGGTAAAGGATTCGATAATTACATTATAGGGGATATCTAGCTATTTTATGTCCGGGTGTTTCTTGCCTTACAAGCTAAATGTGCTATCCTAATCGGACTCTAACTATAGTCTTCGAGATATTCCTCCTTGAATAGTCTTGATGGTAGAGCTACTCTGCTAATATGGCATCGTCAGTTATAATTAAATTTGAATTTATATCTGCATTTGTGATCCTGGACATTTCAATTGGGTCTCCTCTCAAGTCCTCGTGATGGTTATCCGCAAGCCAACACCCTCCACAACATCCTCGTCCCACCGCCACGCTAATACGCGTCTTCGATGCGACTGTCGTTGAGAGAACCTTGCCCCAACCTTACTCACAGTGTCCGAGACAGGGGGCAGGGCCCTTGCCCCTTAAGCCAGTGAATTTTGCACTAAAACTTTTAAAATTCAAATAGAAATTGAAAATTTAGCACCAGTTGCTCTGCTAGCAAATAATTTTTTTTAGTTTGTGGCTCCATCCCTCCATCCTAATAAATTATCCTTCCTCTCCTCGTCGTCCACCCCATCAACTAGCACCGCCGTTGGACCAGCCTTTCTCTTCGGCCTTCATGCAAGCCAGAGTTCATTGTAACAATGTTTGGTTGACTCTACTATTTTGGCAAGCCATGCTTTTTTAAGTCCCGGTCACACGTCTTACACTCTTTTATTTGACTAACTTTCTTATACGTTTATGATTAAAATTTGTTTATCGATGCGAAATCTGGCCGATAAGTAAATATTTGTAGTTTTATCGTGCGTTAAATCGGATATGGCCTAGAACACAATGACACAGGATGTATACTGGTTCGGGCAACGTGCTCTACATCCTATCGGGTCAGTCGGTCGACTTTATTCCTGAGCCCAGGTGCTCAAAGTTTGCAGTGAGGGTACAAACAAGAGGAGTATGAGAGGGGATGCCTAAGTTCCGGCCTTGTTCTCGTCTTAGTGGAAGAGAGTGGCAGGAGTCAGATGTGCGCTAAGTGCGTACGAGTGCGTGTGTGAACGTTCGTCTCCGTCTTCTTGTGAGAATGTCTGAGTGTGTAGAAGTGGAGGGTCCGTCCCTTTTATAGTACAAAGGAACGGCCTTACAAGTCGGAGGGGATAAGAGAGTGAGTGTACAGGCGCTGCCTAGTCTTGTCGAAGCCCATGTCGTCTGGTGCGGTATGACCTCCGTCCTCGGTCCCTGTTCTCCTCGTCAGGCCACTCCGTCGTAGCGAGTAGGTTTACGGCAGCACTGTGCAAGGCGTGGCGCGGTACGGATCTCCGTACGGCCGGCTGACCCGGGCGCTTTCTCGTTATCCATCCCACTTGCTCCCTGGGCCCACATCGGGCTGGCATCCCCGATCGGTTGTCCCAGTTGGCCCCAACCGAGTCGGTCGGGGGGGGGGAGCGATACGGGCGGTACGGTGCATCCCCAGTCGGGGACTCAGTCGGGAGAACCCAGCCAGGGTCGGGGTGCGGCCCCACCCCTGACCGGCTCCTTCCGGTCAGGGTGCCGACTAGGCTTTCTGGTCGGAGAAGACGGCCAATGGTCGGGTCGAGGCCTCGACCTGGCCACGTATAGCCGGGCCGGCCCAGGTGTACGTTGTGGCTGTGCCCTTCGTTGGGCCATCCATCCGTGGCTCTCGCATCCTCTCTCCTTCCCCGCTGCTGCCCCACGCATCCTTCCACTCCACCACCGCCCCTCACTTTCTTCGTGTCCTCCATCGCACCGTCGCTGTCCTCCACCTCCGTCGTACCCCAAGCAGAGGAACGGGATCCTGAGTACTCGCTCTAGTGACCACGACTAAGGTTCAACGAGCTTCTCCTCCATACATTCTCGATAAAAGGAGGAGGTGGGAACGCCCGTGACTCGGTCAAGCCACAACGCCACAGCTCCTTCTAACATCCAAGATGAGATCCCCTTTGCATCCTCTTTTCTTTTTTGCATTTTCCATCGAAATCTGTCGCTCGTACGCCATTCTATCTTTTCTCCAGCAAACTCCGGCCATGCACAACACGCATGGCACCACCGCCTGGTTGTCGTCAGCTTGGATTGGAGCAAGAAGATGAAACTACAACATTTAGATCCAAAGCTAATGGTTTAGATTAGATGAAGGTTATACCCTTTTGTGTGTAGACATGGTGCACTGTAGACCCTACACTAGCACAGCGCGCCGCTTACTATCGGTCTATGCTGACAAGTGGGCCATGCGCGCGATGTGGATCTCACCGAATCTCCAATCTCCATCTACAATGCACAGGCGCCGCCCCTGCATCCTCATGGCCGCCAGTAGATCTCTTTCCCCTTTCCCCTTTCCTCTTTTTAGCTATAAAGGGGATTTAGGGGAGAAAAACCTCCTCCAGCAGATCCCTTTTTCATTCCCCTTTCCCCTTTATTTTTTCTCAATGCTCTTTCCCACCCTCCCTCTCCTCTTTACAAAGAGGAATCCACCCCTCTCACTTTTCATCTCCCTTTCTCCCTTCCTCTCTCTAACCGTAGAATCCACATGCCATGTGACACCTCTAGCCGCCTGATCCACCCTGCCTTCGCCCTGCCCAGTGCTTGCATGCCCTGCCGCGTGCGTCGGCCGAGCTTCGGCGGCCACCGTGCCTCACAGCTCGCGGTCGGCTGGGCCAATGGCTATTGGGGGCTAGCGGCGGCAGACCGGGCGGGGATGGCGTTTGATGACAGTCAAGAGAAGGAAGAGAGAAAGAAAGAGGGGAAAACGAAGGGGGTTTTACCCATTGACAGATGGATCCTATGTGTCAGTAGAGAAGAAAGGGGAAAGGGAAAAAACATCTGTTGTGGCATATTTCCTTAAAATTCTAAAATTGTGAAAGGGGATTCCCCTATAGATACATAAAGGGAAAAAGGGAGAAATCAATTTGCTGAAGATGCTCTTAGTGGCGCCGGGGGTCTCCTTGATCTATTTGCAGACACACAGCAGTAGTACACCGCCGCTGCTGCTGCAGAGATGCATGCCGGCATGCGCCGTTACTAAGGCGAGCATATTGGTATGAGAGCTCTATGGGTATGGCCATTGCCCATGTACCTGCGAGGATCGGGCGAGCATATTTGTTTTCATTTATTCACTTTGAAAGTGAACTATGGGCCTGTTTGACGCTGCCATAGAATCCCGCGCCGCAGGGACAAATCGTGGGCCACACTTGTGGCTCCCGTGGCGTGCAAAATGAACTAGAGAGCGTTGACAAGTTGCGGTGACGCCGTAGGTCTCGTCACCGATCAAACACCTGCCTGGACTGCGGTTGGTCATGCGTATGTACAGTGTTGTTCTACGGTTCAATTTTAAGCTAAGAATTATCGATTCCCTACCGATATGATGTAAGTCCTTAGGATAAGCTTCTCCTAAACTTCATATGTTTAAGGATGGAGGTAGTATTTGTCCTACACTACCACGGTTGGAGTATCGCTGTATCAGTGTAGCAACGTGCAAAACCATGTACCCAGCATATCTCTGTCCTGACTTGCTGAAATAATAATAGAAAATAAGAAAAGCTACATCTGTACATAGAATATTTGCTACTACCTCTCCTCTTCATCATTCCTGCTCCTGCTTATGTGGAATGGACATGTATGGATATGCAATACAGGGAACACTATGCTTGATCAAGAAAATTTGGCTTGGAAGACATTGGGAAAAAATTGGTGCTGGGATAACGAGAGACACAGACATATAGCTAGGTGTAGCGCCAATGCTTGAATCCGGAAAAATTTAACTGCCGATTGGATTCCAGACAGGTTCAAACGAACAGTTTCACATTGCAATAAGGAATTGCAGCCACCCACTAACACAGAACACAACACAAAGTCGGTCCTAATGGCTGGGTTACAATTAGTTTTCGGTTGGTGACTATACAAATCATTTCCACCGTCAAATGGCCAGAGCACCCTTAATGGTCAGTGTGCTTCTCCTTCGGAGCACTTCCTCCACTGATCCTTGGTGGTGTTGTCATCGCAGCTTGTCATCAATCACGGGACAACTGTGTGAGATCAGGTCAGCCTTGAGGATGCAAAATGAAGAAAGTACAAGAACACCAAGTGTTCAAAACTGCATTTAACCTAGCTGATCACAGTGCAACCCCAGACAAGTTTATAGCCTATTACTTTGTGGTAATCTAAATTCTGCAAGAGAACCATCTGGAAATGGTTGCAAATTTCGTAAACAGTGACATGGAAAATGGAGCTTGAACTATCGGTGTCAGTACTGTTTGGCTTAGGATGTTTTGACATGCCTCCTCATCATGTTCCTTTGGTTGCGGTAACCTGATACCCTTAATGTGATGCTTCTTCTTTTTTTGCGAAAGAGATTGTGCTTCTTCTGACGGTCTTCGACGAGTAGATTTCAGGCTATTGAGGTTCCTAAAAAAAAGGCTATTGAGGTCATTTTTCACTTTAGTTGTGTGAACTGTGAACAGGCCGCATGCACCAAGAGACGAATTACAAGAAACATTCTGCGTATTGTGAAATTTTCCTCCCAATTCTAAATAAAGTGTTGATCCTTAAAAAGAGAAACAGTTAGCATCACTGCAAGAAATGTTATGATAGGTACCGTTTCATATATGTCAAAAAACTGAAAATTTTGTCATATTTCATAATCTGTGATGCTCATGTGACGAAAATCCGTTCGTCACCTATCACCCGTCATAAAAGGTGTTCTGTGCGAAAACCAATTCTTTCTTTTGGTTGATCTCGGCTAGACAAACACATGACCGAGTTCTAAGGGCCTAACAGCCCATGACCGTGCCCTGATCGGGGGCAACTAACCCAACCGACTACGGCTGCCAAGACGACCTGCACTATAAGAAGGGGAGCGACGACACCTCACGGGAGACAACTTTTCCGGCAAAACCACCCCTAGGCTATCCGATCTATAGCAAGCGCAGGATCGGCTTGAAGGCCAATGCCGGCCACTGGAACGGGAACTCGCAGTGTCATCATTGTGCAGCAGATCATCGCCATGCCTGCATCGAGTGCAGGCAAAGGTCGTCAGCGGCCCAAGGAGGCATCTACACCACGGGTTAGCCTTAATGCCTTAATTAATTGTGTGATTAAATGTTCATGTTATTTAGGCTAATTGGATCCTACGGGATATAAATCTAACACTTTCGTCATAAATTTGACGAAAATCCGTTCGTCACCTATCACGAAAACCAATTCTTTCGTCATAAATTCTATGGCCATTCTTAATTCGTCGCAGATTTATGACGATTGTTTTTCGTCATAATCGTCTAGCGGCCATTAAAACCCGTGTAATATGCTGCCTATTTACAGGCTAAGCCCTTTAAGACCTAATTTTTTGGGCCTGTCCCATGTCAGTCATGCTAATTTTCCACATGATCCATTGTCAGGCCCGTTAGAATTTTTGCTTTAGGCAGAATATTTCCTTGTCTGGCCCATTTCAGGCTCAGCCTTTTGACCCGTTTACTTGTATGGAAATACCAGAGCTAGGCCGGCTAGCCCATTTTCTTGCCGATACTAATAAGGCCAAACCATTTTTTTTCTCGTCACAAAATAATACACACCATATCCATATATCAGGCATATATAAAGAATCACACTTTCATGCTCCAGTGAATTTCATAGACTAAAATAATACCTAAATTTTCTAATAAAATCATGTAGAGTGTAAAGACGGGTCAGTGATGTAGACGCGTGCTATGGTGGTAGACGGATAGAAGTGTGCACTATGCGCAGCTAGGCTGAATGGTCAAACGTTGTGATCAAACGTTGTGATCAAACGTTAACAACGACATATATTTTAATACAGAAGTAGTATTACTTTTTTAGAGTTACTGTTCACACCAGTAAAAGATGAAGTTCTTTCCAATTGTGTCCCGCCCACCCAGCCGTTTACTCTTTCTAGCAGCAAATTTTTAGTCCCTATGGAACCCACCTTAATTTCTCCCAAAGACTTAGAGCCATTGTAGTGGAGGCCTTTAACTATTGCCCTCTGCACTGGTCCCACGCTTACTGCTATTTTGGACGGCTACATTAGCCTTGCCCTTACGGCTGTTTGGTTGGAGGGAGGGAAATTCTATTGTTTGTTTAGTGGGCATAGAAGTTTTAATGAGTTGAGGAATTGGAGTTTAGAGGAGCAACTCCCACCAATCACTTCCAGGTGGGGGTGGAAATTCGGTGGGAATTTATTTTAAGTGGAAGATACATGCATCTACACTGTTAATCATGACTTGAATATAACCCTCGTACCAAACAAAGGATACCAAGCCTCACATAAACTCCCACTCTTAATTCCCTACGAAAGACAAATAAGGAAATAGGACTAAAAATTATATTTTCAAATGAATTCCTTCTGCCAACTCCCACCACTAATTCCCGGTTAGCAAACGCACCCAAATTTTGGGCGGAGGACCCGCTAGGTAGGTCCATCCGGCCATTAGGTCCTAAAGGCCAGGGGATGGCAAAAGGATGGCCACCTGCAGAATGGTAAGTAAGGCCCACTAGCCACGATATGAGGCCCAGTCCACCCTAATCACGTCGCTAGGCCACATGTCCTAAACCAAAATTTTTCTCACGATATATTACCCACTAGCCACGATAGGAGGCCCAGTCCACCCTAATCACATCGCACGTATATTTTATTTTGTAAAAATAAAAATTTACATTTTGTGACCAACAGTTACTAATATATGAATACTTAAGTATACAAACTTGCACCATCATATATGGCAGTAAATTGCACTTTTTTCATTATAGATAGAAATATATTAACATATTCTTTTTAAGGGCATAGAAATATATTAACATCTACAAATGTCAAATTAATGCACTATCAAAACATATTTTATAGTGGTTTTGATGAAAACAAATTGGTGTTATAGATGTTGTTGTGTTTTTCTCTATAAAATGGTTTAATTTAGAAAAAAAACTAAAACACCTTACACTTACGTTTTAGAAGGGGGAGTAGCAATTGACAATGTAACACAAGAAGAATTAATGATCACAATCTAATTCAAAATAATTACCATTCTAAAGTGTGCCTTGTATTGGCGGACATAGTGAGTATGAATTATGCAACTTGTGAATATGGTCTCTCGATTGATGATTCATACGTGTGTTTTTTTGTGCTACAGTTTCATACAACAATATTTATGTGTTTTTATCAGATAGATAGATTCTTTTTTTTTTTGTAAATTTTCTGGTTGTTTCTAATCGTATCCACCGATATCAGAAAAAATGTTGAGACATACAGGCTAACGTAAAAAACTAATGGGCTGAAATCAATATATAACAGTTACGCCCAAGTTACCTTAGCAAAAGTTTATCTACCGTGTCCATAGGAGCTCGCCATTATTTCTCGTCTTTAGTGACCATGCACCACCTTTATTCCTTCCTTTATATATCATCTCAGATGGAGAACCTTGCCGGAGGGTGGTTAGTAACTTGAAATATATATTTCCATCATTAAAAATAAAATCCAGCAACCCTACATGGACTCTAGCTAAGAAGTTTTGCCTGAAGGGAGTTTCATAAAAAGAAATTGTTACAGTTTGAATGAAAATCTCCAAATTTTAACTCCACTAGCTGTCAGTTGCCCCTCACATCCGCCCCCTCCTACACAGTGCCGGTCCTGAGATTTGGCAGGTCCGGGAAGAAAGTAAAACTTAGGGTCCTTTCGTATAAACATTATAACAAATATATATAAAATTTTACTAATAATTACTTAAATGTATCTAAAAGCAATATTCATATTAAATTATTTATACAAATTACCTTAAAAGTTTCTTCTAACATTCCTCGATGTAAATCACTTATGATAGGGTTGATGTCAATCTCATCTAACAATTTCTTCTCGATGCATAATGTTGCCAAACCATTTAACCTCTCCTGAGTCATTGTTGAACTCAAATAATTCCTCAATAACTTCAATTTTGAAAAGCTTCTTTGAGTCGATGCGACAGTCATGGGCATAGTAAATAAGAGTCGGTAAGCAATGGAGACATTAGGATAACAATCCACATCTCTGACATGCTCAAAAATCTCCATAGCATACATTACACCATCTGGCAAAGTGAATTTCATAATTTTTAATTCAGAAATAAGATCATATACCTCAACATCAGATGAACCATCAAAAGAAAAAGTTTCTGCAAATTTAGTGCAACATTCTTGAAGTTCATTATCATTTAATGACTTCAAAGTGCTTGAACTCATCAAAAATCCGAGTATATCTTTAAACACCATGAGTTCTTCAAATCTGTTCTTCAAAGAAGCGATCGCCATATCAACCAAAATAAAAAAATATTCAACTTCAAAAGCCTTCTCAGCTTCAAGAATTTCTTCTTGGCAATTACTTTCATCAAACTGTTTCTTCCTCGTAGCATGAAGTTTTTCTGGAAATGATGCCTCTACACCCATATCTGTTGCAATACCTTTGGCGATGATCAGACTAGAAGAAAACCCCTCATTTCTGTAATTCTCAAAGTATTGCATTATACCTTGTATTTGCTTCAAAGTAGAGTCAATGCACATGGCTAGTGATTGCAACTTCTTGCTCACTTTATTTATAGCAAATAAAATATCATGCCAGATAATCATACTAAGTAGAAACTCAAAGCTGCAAAGTGCATCAAATAAATTTTTTGCATCACTTCTTTCCTTAGGTTCAATGTCAGAAGTATGATGTAATTGAGACAAAGCAGATCTTAACTTAGTAGCTTGATATCTTATTGTTGTAACACTTTTGATTCGACTCTCCCAACGAGTATTGGATAATGATTTCACAGTTAGACTAGGAACATGTTTAAGCAAAACATTCCACCTTTTTGTAGAACCAGCAAATAATGCATATATGCATTGAACAATTCCAAAAAATGAAACAGCTTTCCCACTAGATTTTGCCATATCACAAAGAGTAAGATTCAGACTATGGCACGCACATGGCATATACAATACTCTTGGATTGATATCAAGTAATCGTGTTTTTACCCCTTTGTATTTTCCTTTCATATTAGAACCATTGTCATAGCCTTGACCCCTTATGTCACTAATATTTAGGCCAAAGGACTCCATAGATTCAAGAAATACATTGAACAGCCCCAAACCAGATGTGTCATCCACCTTCAAGAATCCCAAAACGTACTCCTCAATTTTTATCTTGCCATCAGACAAATTAACACATCAAACTAATAAAGTCATTTGTTCTTGATGACTGACATCAGGGGTACAATCTAGGATAACAGAGAAATACTTGGCCCCTTTAACAATCTTTATGAGAGAACTTGTGATATCAGGAGCCAAAAGAGATAACAACTCATTCTGAATTTTATGACTGAGATAATGATAATGAATTTCTTTGTTCTGAATACGTCTAAGGTGGTCTTGCATTACCAAGTCAAATTCTGCAATCATCTCAACACAAGCTAAGAAATTACCATTACTATCATTATAAAGCTGCTCACTGCTTCCTCTGAAAGCCAAATTGCGTTTACCAAGAAATTTCACAATGGCTATTATTCTTAATAAAACTTGCCTCAACCGTTCTTTTTCTTTTGTGATTTGCTACTGCAATTCTTTGTCAATTGTTTCCTTTTTTTCGCAGTCTAGCTCTCAATTCATTCCAACTGTTCATGTTACTAATATGCTCAACACTATTTTCATGTTCTCTAAGCTTCTCACTGACATGCTTCCAATTTCTTAACCCATCACCTGCTAATGAACTAGGACTCTTGCTAGTGCTAGACTTGAAGATCTTACAGCAGAAACAAAAAACTTTATCAACATGCTTCGAATAAACTAACCATTTTCTATCATGTACCTCTCCATTGCTTAATTTTCTAGAATAATGAGTATATGAAAAATGTCTTGAGGCAACATCTAGAGAAAATTTGATATTTTCTTCTCTTATAGGCCCTTTCTTCGACTAATATGTCTCTTGCTTTATTATGAAGCTTATCCCAATTTCTTGAATCATAAATATCTGAAGTGTAAACTAGTTCCTCATCAACACTAGCAGACTGTGCATGTGCACCTAATGCATTTACTGTGTTCTCAGAGTCACTTACATTGTTATCATCGACGTTGATGTTAACATTTTCTTCCTAATTCCCGTTAGTTGGTTCATCCGCAACAATTATTGCCAACTCATCTGGGTTCGTCGAAGCGCCCATATTACTCTCAGGGCTCTGATAACTCTTGAAAAATTTATCCATAGCTCCTCTCTGTGATTCTATCAACTCATCCACACGTCTTTTCCCTTTCCTTTTCTCGCAGCCTGATTCATATTTTCTAGATGACATGATATCCCACCGTACTGAAATTATTATAAATACACAATAGTTATAAATCAGTTAACATTAAATAACTTATGATAGTGAATTAATAATTAATGGTACGAAGACTTGTGTACCTGGGTGCTGGCACAGTCGAACGGGAACAGCGTAATCTCGTTTGGCGTACTCGAGCGGGAGGATAAGCAACAACACGCGCACGAGGCCGGACTCCGGAGGGATCGCGCGTGCATGTGGCGACTGGCGGGAGCGGGCACAGCACGCGTGCCTCAGCGGCTGCAGCGCTGTGGTACTCGTGCCGTCGTGCGTGCGTGCGGCGGCGGTGTTGGGATACGAGGTAGGCTACACTAGCGCAATTCAAAAATTCTACCGCGTATAACCAGGAAGAACTGCCGTATAAGGATCACGGGATTACCACTCGACGCACTACTGGTGCGGAAGATGTAGATATGCGTCGATGCAGTGAAGACGATCACGTAGTCGTACGTAGTCGATCAACGTAGTCGTACGTAGTCGATCATGTCCACGTCTAGCAGCTCCTCAGCAACTCGTCCACGTGCAGCAAGATCGCCTCCGGTGCCGCGGCTCGTCGTCGCTCGTCGGCGGCTCGTCGGCGGCTCGTCCAAGTGCTGCAGGCGCAACACCTCCAAGGTATCCACACGTGCAAGAAAGAAGCGTCGCAAGCCGGACTACTAGATCCGCGAGTTGCAACAGGCGAGGGCGTGGGAGGCGCGGCAGGTGTGTTTCGCCAAAAAGGTGTAAATCCTAGGGCGCCCCCACCCTCTATTTATAGAGGTTCCTAACGGGCCTCTGGGTCCGAGGCCCATTAGTACTTCTAAACCTAATCCAACTCGGATCAGATTCGAATTGGGCTTCCAGCCCCTTAAGTGTGTGACCCTATGGGTTCGGATACGTATAGACATGGCCCGAGTACTCCTACTCGGCCCAATAGTCGGTAGCGGCCTCTAGCAAGACGTGCCAACTCCTATACGCACACGAAGATCATATCAGACGAACCATCACAACATAATATACATGCTATTCCCTTTGCCTCACGATATTTGGTCTAGCTTCAAGCCGACCGCTCTTTCTCGATCCTGTGATTCGGAATCCCTTTGTAGGTTAACTCTTAACCGTACGTAGCATGGCCATGCATTTTCGGATCCGATCACTCGAGGGGCCCAGAGATATCACTCTCAATCAGAGAGGGGCAAATCTCATCTTGATTGACCATGTCTCATAGCATGCTTCTTGACAAACCCGAAAGCCACCTTTATAACTACCCTGTTACGGCGTAGCGTTTGATAGCCCCTAAGTAGGTCGATCCACATCTAGAATACATGCGACAATCTCAGGTCTAAGGACAAAGCGTATATGTTGTTTAAAGAGAGAACTACTTCTCGTGTTGGGTCAGTCCTAGCACATGTCTCCACATGTGTCCACATTATTAGTTCAACATCTCCATGTCCATGACTTGTGAAACATAGTCATCAACTAATACATGTGCTAGTCTAATATTCATGTGTGTCCTCACATGAACTCCGACTAGGGACAACTTTAGAATAACCATACAAGTAAAGAGTTTCACATACAATTCACATAATTGCAAATCAATTCAAGTAGCCTTTAATGGATATTCAATGAACACAATATACAAATCATGGATACAAATGGAATATCATCATCTCTATGATTGCCTCTAGGGCATACCTCCAACAGGCGGCGGTACTCGAGTGCATCAATGTGATCTGCATAGCATTTTGCCTGGCGTCTAGCACTCTTGCGATCTGAGTATCTGACGTTTCCTTTAGGCCTAGCGCCCTAGCCTGGTGATTAGCTTTAGGCTACTTTAGGCCTGGCGATCGGATGTCTTTAGGAACTAGGCTTTAGGAAATTATGGCCCTTTAGGAATTAGGCTTTAGGCAATTAAATTATGGCCTGCAGGCCTGGCGATCGGTCGAGTTGGGCCATTGGCCTTTAGAGTTTAGACTGGCAGCTGCCAGCTGACTATATGATGTATTGCCACCTGGTACCTAGGGTGGGGCCCCTGGGATTTGGGGGGCCAGGGCAGCCGCCCCCCCTGCCCCCCCCAGGGACGGCCCTGCTCCTACATGCCACTTGGCTACCAGAACGCTAGTGGCATATCCTGCGTTAGTGACCCATCGATGAGCTCCTCTCCCTTGACACATGCTATACTTTTAATAATCGAGATCCCACAGTTCTAGTGATGTCAGTATCCTTCGCGGCCACCTCCCCTAGCCCTAGCCATTACAAACCTTGATAGCTTGGCACCATCTCCCCTTGATTGACGATCCTCTGTCACCCATGGCAGCACGGCTAGCGGCACCGTAGCCACTCCATCAACATACGACCACTAGTAGTCATCCTATATGGACGCAATACCTCCAAGTTAAAACTCAAGTTAAATCCAAACACTGACAACCAAACGCTAATCCTAACTAGATTTGGTGGAGGCCGAGAGATATAACAGGAGATGGATAGTACTTCCTCCGTTTCAAATTATAGGTCGTTTTGGCTTTTCTAGGTTCATAGATGTTTAAATTCGCTTAAACAAGTGTGTTTCTTTGTAATAATGGCCAGATTTTCATAGAAGCCCGAATAATACTTATTCCTTTATCTAAAAAATATTTAGATACATACAAACACTTATGAACTTAGAAAAGCTAAAACAACCTATAATTTAGGACGGAGGAACTAAGAGGCAATTTTAATTTGTACGACGCTCATCACCTAATCATGACCCTAGAAATTTGTTAAATTTCAAGCCTGCTCTGTTTGCTTCCAATTTTTGCCCAGCCAAACTGAGGGCATGCCAAAATCAGGGCTTGCCAAAGATAGAGTAAAAAATTTAGGTATCACTTGGTTTAGTGACAAAACTTGGTAACCTATACCTTTTCCTTTAAGAAGTTTCTAGTAACTTGCCATGGATTTGGCTAATAAAAATAGCATGCCAAATTCTTGGTAATGAACCAAGTGATAGCCAAACTTTCTAGGCATGACTTGAATTTAGTTGGGCAAATATTGGAACCCAACCAATCACGCTCTTCATGTTAGTGACTTGGGATGGAAGTCACCATACGATGGGCATTAGTGGATAGGGGTCAGCAACGTTACTTTTATCTCACCTTGCCTTGTTTTCAAATTCAGATTAGTTCCAATTCAGTTTGAGCAACCTGCCAAATTTTTCTTTTCTTTTTTTGAAAGTTGTCAGGAGCACTGGCCCATCATTTAAGAGGAGGAGGTGAGGCCAAGTGACGTAAAGCTTTTCCCGTGTTCCACCGTTTGATCATGCTGGAGGTTTTTATATTTTTTTTTGTCTGGTATGTGGGATCCGCTATCAGCTGCCATGACTCCCTCTCATCTATCATCCCTATCCATTTTGTCTTCTCTGCCGAGCATTGGGTAGAGCTCCTGGTGAGGTGATTTCTAGATTTCGCAACAATTCTTGTGATTAGCACCAATTGAACCCCATTTGAGCTTTGAATCTGTGTCTTCGCTGGCTTAGTATCCTTTGTGATTCTTTTCTTACCTGGTTTGTGAGGATTTCATGGTATTTTGGGGAGTTCGCAGCTTTTGATTTTTGATTGCTTCTAATGTACTTAGTTGGGTTTATGCATAGAAGAAATTTTGCTGGGATTCAGTGGTCGACCTCGTCCTTAAAGTCTGATTGGTTTGTAGTTGTATTTCTGTGGCTAGGTTTTCAGATTCAATTCGTAGATGATGTTATTTCTGATATTTTTTTCCCGCTCTATCCCTTTTGATTTAGTGGACATTTTAGTTGATCTACGACTCTCTAGCTCTAAAATTGTTGCAGATTTCCGATAGGAACAACCTACGGTCTAGTTGGCATTTGTGATTAGGCAGTTCAATTATGTTTCGATTTGGGAGACGGTTAGAATGTTTTCTAGGTGATTTTGGATTGATGAAATGGTGAGTGTCCAATCTCCATCCTTAAAGGTCTGCTAGAAGAATTGATTTGATAGCTATTTGTTCCTTTGATGTAGGTCAATTAGGTCAATCTAATTATTTGGGTTATCTGCATCTAAGCCATTTCGCCAAAGGGATGTTGGGTGCATTTTTTTTTCTCATACTAGATAGGTTGAATAGTTTTTTGTTCTAACTTTTGTGAGGATTATCAGCTTCTGAGTACTCTATTTTGTACCTTTCATGCTTGCTTTTGTGTATATATTTAAGTTGAGTATTCTTGCATGTCATTCTAATTATATTTTTTCAGTTGCCTACACTAATAACTTTTTTCAGTTCTCCCATCTCCTTCAATCCAAACTGCTATAGTCTCATTTTTTGTAACCTTAAACTCTAAAGTTGAGTAGTCATTTTATTCTCATTATTCATTTGTGTGTCCTAGGCTATATGTGTCTACTTGCATAATTCATTTTGATGCCAACTTAGTTAATTTACCTTTTAAATTTGTCAATAATTAAATGCTTTTATATATAAGTTCTATTTACCTCTTCCATCTGCATTGTGTCACCTATCTATCATTATCTTTGCACATCATGGTTTGTTGTTTCAATTAATCTGGTTGCATCTCATGGGATTCATGTTAGGAATCCAAGATTTTTTTACTAACCATAGAAAATACATGTAATGTTTACATTTGTTCCTTGTCCTTTTCATCTTCCAGGTTTCAAAACGTCGAAGGCTAATTTGGAATTTGACTAACCATAGAAAATATCAGTAACATTTTACATTTGTTCTTTATCATTTCCTTTCTATTCTATTAACTGTAATTGTGGATTTGCATATGTTAATCATCTATTATCTATACATCTTCAATGGAGGCGCTATTATTTTTTTGCAAATTACATATATTAATTAGCTAACCAAGAGACTTTGCCTCTAATGAGTTTAGGTCAGTGGCATAAAGAATTTGTTCTTTTGACTACGATTGAAGACATTTGTTATTTTTATAGTACATTTGCTTCTATTGTAAATGTGTTCCCTTTCAGACAACTATGCCTATCTTGGCAATGAAGAATGCCCTTAAGAATGTCTTGTTCTAGCTTGGTCACCTTCCGATGAAACCACAATCGATTCATGCCTACTGTCCAATATTGTTTCGCATTATCTTTCCTGAGTTATGGCTTCTACTGTTAGTTTTTTCAAATAGACAGTGTAAATCTTGTTAAATTATGCAGTTTTAAATAAAATATTACATTATTACTACTTACTCACTAAAGGATAATAACTCTGTATAAAACTTCTACATACCTGTTAGTAAGAATAACTCTGTTTAACTGTCTATTCTATTCTCTGAAGTATTTACAGTACAAGCTAGTTTTATTTACACTTGTTCATTTCCTGTAAATTGTATTATATTGTCATGTAAATGATATTGATTTTTTTAATTTTACAATTTTGAGGGTTGTGTTGCATATGAGGGGTTACTCACTTAGGAAATAAATTTATTATCTGACAAACTATAGAAAAATGTGTTCAGCTGTTTTTATTTTGGCCTGATTTCATTCTTTTGAAGGTTGTGTTTGCATGAGGGTTTACATCCTTAGAAAATAAATTTGTTATCTGACTGACTATGGAAAAATTTGTTCAGCTATTGGTATTTTGGCCTGCTTTTATTCTTTTGAAGGTTGTGTTTGCATCTTAGGGTTCACTTAGGAAATAAATTTGTTACTGACTAAGAAAATTTTGTTCAATTGTTGGTATTTTATCTTGTTTTCATTCTTTTTAATCAGGTATGTATCAACAGATATATACTGAGTCTAATTTAGTGTGCTCTAGCATTTACATCGTAAGTTTCTCTAATTTACATTGCTTCAGTCACTGTCATTTATTTAAGTATGAAATGTAAATGAGATAAAGTTTTGATTTTGAAATCTGAAGGTTGTATTTGCATTTGAGGGGTTCCTCATAGTTACAAATTATTTTGTCATCTAACTGGTTATAGAAAAAAATTTGGTGTCGGTGTTTTATACCCGGCAACCTACCGAAGGGTATCCCGAGGTAGTAGATTGGTTGGTGGAGAATCGCCAGACCTGAAACTCAAAGGTAAAAGAGAGGACACAAGACACAGATTTACATAGGTTCGGACCACCAGAGTAGCGTAATACCCTACATCCTGTTTGTGATGTTGTATATTACGCCCTACTCTTGGGTGTTGTTTGGTGTTGAGGGTTTGGTCCTCTATTGTGGTTCTAGGAGGTCTTCGCCTATCGATCTAGGGACTCCTGCCCTTTTTTATATACTTCAGGCGGCGAGAATACTAGTCGGTTACAAGGTGAAGTCCTAGTAGGATTACATGGTATGAGTCTGTTGACGCCAGGTTTCGTCACTAGTAGAATCGGCGCCAAGAAGAAGGGGAATCGGAGAAGCACAGTTGGGAATCGGCCAAATGGTGCTATAGTGCGAAATCGGCCGGTGACCTTTGTCTCGCTTTAGGCCAAATGCATCAGAGTCCCAATCGGTAATCTTTTGCCGATGAGGATTCGATCGATTAGGAGGATGGACTAATTGGGCCTGTATGGGCTTGGAAAGTGATGGAAGGATAAGGTGGAGGTTAGCCCACGAAACGTGGAGTAACTAACCTAGCACGAATTGTGCTTGTAGATATTCGTTTTCTGTTTGAATTAGGGATAGAATTCTAGTCGGTTAAGGAGATATCTGTACGGGGCTATAAATAGCTGCCTTTGTGAATCTATAATTATCAACCAATCAATACAACAAACTACTTTTTCCTCGTACTTACTTTCAAGCAGGCGACTTCGCCATTACTTTCATCTTTTTCACGAGTTCGTGCGGGTTGGCAGGGCTGCATCATCTTGATCTCCGGCCGATTCTGTAAGTTCCGCTTATCGAGTAATATCTGAGCTTTAACTTCGGGCGCATCGCTGTTGTTTCGTTTAGATTTATTCACTAGTTATCGATATTTGCTAGATTCGTAGGTTTTACCTGTTTTTCTAGTATTTATCACCAGTTATCCAGCTAGGAATCGGTAGTGTCGGCTCTCTTTGTTTTCTATTGATTTCATCTATTGCCGATTAGATCTATTCCTAGTGTTGTTATCATAAGCTTTGTACCGACTACTCCAATAGTTTTTCGTCTACAAGGCTACAGTGATCGGCTGCCCTATAGCCGATTTCATTATCACAGTAAATCGGCCGATTCGCCGATAAACTCTCTCGATCGGAAACTTAGCCGATCGTAATTTCTGGACCTGACACGCGTTCTTCCTTGCCAATCAACAGGTCAGATTGGCTGGCACGCCGCGCGAACCGCACCAGGGCATTCACCCGAACAGGAGCTAAGCAGATTCTCCCGGGTCGTGTGTCGGTCGCTGGGATTCGGTTGACCGATTTATTGCACCAACACACTTTTGGCACGCCCGGTGGGATGAATACAACCGCTGTCATGTCGAAAGCTGCTGAAGTCTCTGAAGATAACGTCATCGAGGTGACGGAAGCAGATTTAAAGGACGACCAAAAGGAAGATCTGAACAAATATATGGAACAAGTCCGAAAGACTTGCTTGAAATCTTTCAGTCGTTCCAGGAGCGGGGAGACTGTTAAGAAGACTCCTTTCCCTACTCCCCGTCAGATCACAATTTCTGAGGATTCGGATAAAATGTCCGATATGATTCAACAATCTATTCATCACGCCTTCATCGATCAATCCCCGGTGATTTCAAACATGGTGCACAATGCCGTTGTCAACTCCTTCGCCGGAGGCATACCTCAAGGATACAGGGGACCGACGTATTTTCAGCCAATTCCACCAAATCAGGCTTATCCGGCTTCACAGCCGATCCAATCTTCTGTTGGAGGATCCGGTGCTTCTGCGTCATCAACTCCTTTGGGATATGGCTCCATCCAACTGTCCTCTGCACCATTCCCTCTAGTCAGCCCTTCACCCTGGGGGGCACCTTTAAACACGGCCGGTCTGAATCAATCGGCCAGTCAAGGAAACCCTCCGTTCCAGGCACCCTCCCAAGCGGTCATCCGGCCGACCATACCACCATACCAGCCTGTCACTCCGGAGGTCAACAAGACAGCAGAGCTCATGCTATATGATGAAACGAGTGGTTCATTCAAACAGCCAACCTTTACTACACCGCCGGCTTATACTCAGATACCACCTTTTCATCAGTCTCCTTTTATTCAGCCTCCGATTTATCAGCACGTGCCGATACCGCAGCCAACTATTCCCCAGCAACAACCAGATTGGTCGACGCAAATTGCGGAGGTGATGCAAGAACAATTCGGCTTGAAGCCGAAAATGCAAACTTATACCTATAGAACACCATACCCATCTACATATGACTTGTTGCCGTTCCCCCATCGGTACAAAGTTCCTGATTTTACCAAATTTTCGGGGATGGACGATACTTCGACCGTGGAGCACGTGAATAGATTCATCATCCAATGCGGAGAAGCAGCTACGCAAGATGCCCTACGGGTACGGTTATTCTCGTCATCTCTGTCCGGATCGGCCTTCCAATGGTTCACGACTTTGCCACCAAACTCGATTATCACATGGGCCGATTTAGAAAGACAGTTCCATAAGTACTTCTATGCTGGGGTCCATGAGATGAAGCTGTCCGATTTGACTAGCCTCCGGCAAAGAAGTGATGAGCCGATACCCTCGTATATACAGAGGTTTCGGGAAATCAGAAACAAATGCTACTCCCTGGCTCTAACCGATGCGCAGTTGGCCGATATAGCTTTCCAAGGCCTTCTGCCACATAATAAAGAGAAATATGCGTCACAGGAGTTCGAGAGCCTGAGCCAGATTGTTCACCGATTGTCCGGACAGGAGGTGCGTCCATTCGATCCGCGGAGGAATTTCCAGAAGAAAGTGGCATTCTTGGAAGAATTAGAGGATGAGGAAGATATCGAAATCGGACTTGCGGAGTGGATCAAAGGAAAGAAGCCGATATCATGCCCATTTGGCAAAAAGGAGCCGGAAGCATTCGGTTTTGATACAACTAAGGCCGATAAAATCTTCGATCTTCTCCTCCAGGAAGGGCAGATTAAACTCTCGCCTTACCATACAATACCCTCTGCCGAACAATTAAAAAAGATGAAGTATTGCAAGTGGCACAATGCCACATCACATGATACCAACGAGTGCAAGATCTTCAGGCAACAGATACAGTCGGCCATTGAACAAGGCAGACTCAAATTTGAAGTGCCAGCAAATTCGGCCAAACCAATGAAAATCGACCAGCACCCCTTTCCTACCAACATGGTTGATACGGGGAAGAATTCTCTCCAAACAAAAGTGCTGACGTCCGAATCGGCCAAAAAGAGTGGCTCTGTCGATCCCAGAAATCAAGCTACGCCTGAAGATGTCAAAGGGAAACGGCGAATGGAGGACGATGATGGTGAGTCAGATGGACCACGTATTACTTCCCAGTTCCTGCTCCAAAAGTACCAACGCCAACATGAACGCTCAAGGTCCCGAGAAGAAGCGATGCGTCGGCACGAGGAACACTGGAGATGCCCGTTCTTCATTCATTGTTGGGAAAATAACCTCAGGCTACCTTCGGCCGATACTTGCCCAGAGTGCAACGGTCCCTATCGAGGCAATCGGCCGTTCACCAGGTCTCGCTCCAGAGACGGAAGGCCAGAACCGATCAGCAGGAATTGGCGCAACCAGGATGACCAGCGCCCTCCAGTGCGTGATCGGCTGGGGGGCAGAAGTGACCAATATAATCGGTCGGAAGATAAACGCCATGATAGGCAGGGGGGCAGGACTGATCGGCGAGACCAGTCAGATAGTAAGGCCAGCGTCCACAGCCGGCTCGAAGAAATTGCTGATGCTCGGGTGACAGATGAGAACCCGTTAGAACGCGAACCGGAGTGGGAACGCGCCAGGACAGAAGGGAAGCCAATAAACCCCAGGTGGTGCCCCGACGGGTTGACCAAGTCACAAAAACGGAGAATTCAGCGTCTCCGCCAATGGGAACAGCAAGAAGAAGAAAGCGCGACGGACAAGAAGGAAGGGAGGCCTCGGATGTGGCACCCCAAAAGAAACGATAAGGGAAACAACGAGTCGGCGGGTGATGAATCGGCAGCCGAGATCGGCATGGTTTTCATACTGCCGATGGAATTCATGACCCCCGCCGATCAACAGAACGTATCGGCGATAGAGGAACAGGCGGCACGGTTGGCTTTAGAGCCAATGATGGCCACGTTCGAAAAGCCCGAAGACGACGAACGACAACATATGAAGGCATTGTTCCTTAAAGGGCATGTTGACGGTCGCCCCCTCACTAGATTGATGGTCGACGGAGGAGCTGCTGTCAATATCATGCCGTACGCCGTACTCCGGAAGCTGGGGAAAAGCGATGATGACCTGACCAGGACGGACATGATGCTCAAGGATTTCGAAGGCAAGGTGTCAAACGCTCGCGGCGCTCTCTGCGTCGACCTCACCATCGGCAGTAAGACCCTTCCTACCACCTTTTTCGTTATCAATGGCAAGGGATCCTACAATATGCTTCTTGGCCGAGATTGGATACACGCAAACTGCTGCATCCCGTCAACTATGCATCAGTGCCTCGTACAATGGGTCGGTGATAACATCGAGGTGGTCAAAGCTGACTCCGCGTACAGCATTGCAGCAGCCGACACGCAGCAGTGGAGCTGCGAGACCGTCAGGTGCATATCAGGAAGAGTGTGGGAGACCGATTTCCTGAAGGTCACCGATTTTGGCCTACAGCCGATCCGAGCAGTCGGCTCCGAAGACGCAGAATAGATGGATCAGTTCGCCCGAGAAGATGGGAAGCTGGGGCACGGATTCACATCGGCCGATTCATTAGAGATGATAGACTTAGGTGATGGAACCAAACCGAGGCCGACTTTCATTAGTGCAAATTTAGATCCGGAATACAAGTGTAAATTGACAAATTTGTTAAGGGAATTCAAGGATTGTTTTGCTTGGGAGTATCATGAGATGCCCAGTTTAGACCGATCCATTGTTGAACATCGGCTACCCATAAAACCAGGGTATCGGCCGTACCAACAACCCGCACGACGCTGCAATCCTAAAATTCTACCAGACACAAAAGCTGAGATAACTCGGCTAATCGAAGCAAAATTTATTCGGCAATGTCGTTATGCCGAATGGATTTCGAACATCGTACCAGTGTATAAGAAAAACGGGAAGCTACGCGTTTGCGTTGACTTCAGGAATCTTAATCAGGCCACACCGATGGATGGTTACCCCATGCCAACGGCTGATGTACTGATCGACGCTGCCGCGGGGCATAAAGTCATTAGCTTCATGGACGGGAACGCCGGATACAACCAAATACTTATGGCCGAAGAGGATATACCCAAAACGGCCTTCAGATGTCCAGGCCATCTCGGTTTGTTCAAGTGGGTGGTAATGACTTTTGGTTTGAAGAATGCTGGCGCTACATACCAGAGAGCTATGAATTACATATTTCACAAACTCATTGGCCTTCTGGTAGAAATCTACATCGATGATGTCGTGGTCAAGTCTAAAGGTCACGAGGAACATCTAGCCGATTTGCGAAAAGTGCTAGAGTGTACCAAAAAACACGGTCTTAAGATGAATCCCAACAAATGTGCTTTCGGCGTATCCGCCGGACAGTTCTTAGGATTCATGGTACACGAATGAGGCATAGAGATCAATCGGAAGACCATAGCGGCCATCAACAAAGTCGTGGCCCCACAGAACAAAACCGAACTACAGTCTCTAATCGGCAAGGTAAACTTCATCAGAAGATTTATATCTAATCTATCTGGACGGATTCAGGCGTTCATGCCTCTTCTGAAGCTAAAGCCAGACCAGGAATTTATATGGGGAGAAGAGCAGCGTAAAGCATTAGAAGATATCAAGCAATACTTGGTCTCGCCACCAGTGTTGGTTCCCCCTCAAACTGGTAAGCCATTTAAACTGTACTTATCAGCCGATGAGAAAGCTATTGGATCGGCTCTGGTCCAAGAGTTTGAAGGCAAAGAGCGGGTAATTTATTACGTCAGTAGAAGACTCCTAGACGCTGAAACAAGATATCCCCCAGTGGAACGTTTGTGCTTATGTCTTTATTTCTCATGCACTAAACTCAGGCACTATCTACTGTCGGCAGAATGTGTAGTCGTATGCAAGGACGACGTAGTAAAATACATGCTATCACTGCCGATACTAAAAGGACGAATCGGTAAATGGATCTTAGCTTTATCGGAATTTGACCTGCGGTACGAATCGGCAAAAGCCGTCAAGGGTCAAGTCATGGCCGATTTCGTCGCCCAGCACTATGGACCGGAGATCGCCCTCGTGGAGCTGGCGCCTTGGCGATTATTTTTCGACGGGTCGTCATGCGGGGTCGGATCAGGAATCGGCATCGTTCTCATATCGCCTCGGGGGGTAAGCTATGATTTTTCTCTGCCGATTGAAACCGCCGCTACAAATAATCAAGCGGAGTACAGAGCTGTATTAAAAGGGTTACAATTATTGAGAGGAGTCAAGGCCGATTCCGTCAAAATCTCCGGAGATTCTATGCTTATTGTGGATCAATTAACCGGAAGGGCTGAGTGCAAAGATGACGTGTTAAGGATTTATCACGAAGATTGCTTACAGCTTTTAAAAGAATTCAGATCGGCAGTAATCGAGCATGTCCCAAGGGACCGCAATGAAGAAGCAAACAAACTCGCCCAACACGCATCTGGGTATCGGCCGATTCTGGGCGCTATGGCTTTAGAACTCGCAGCCGATGATTGGCGTAAAGAAATTGCCGATTACCTAAAGGATCCGTCTAAGAAGGTGGAGCGACGAGTACGCTTTCATGCCACCAAATACGTATTACTCGAAGATGATCTGTTTTACCGAACGATCGACGGGGTCCTTCTTAAATGCCTTGGGACAGAAGAGGCCAAGACTCTAATGGGAGAAATCCACGAAGGGGTATGTGGAGCACACCAATCGGCACACAAGATGAAATGGATGATCAGGAACAATGGGTACTATTGGCCTACGATCCTCGAAGACTGTTTCAAATATTACAAGGGTTGTCAGGAATGTCAAAAGTTTGGAAATGTCCAACGTGCACCCGCGTCGGCCATGAATCCCATCATCAAGCCGTGGCCGTTCAGGGGGTGGGGAATAGACCTCATCGTCTAAGTTTATCCACCGTCAAGCAAGGGGCACAAATTTATTCTGGTGGCTACTGATTACTTTACTAAATGGGTAGAAGCAATCCCGTTGAGAGCCGTGACATCGGCTATCATGGCCGATTTCGTAAGAGATCACATCGTCTACCGATTCGGTATCCTTCAGACTATAACAACCGATCAAGGAATAATGTTCACATCGGGGGAATTTGAGGAATTTACGACCGATATGGGAATCAAATTGTTAAATTCCTCTCCATACTACGCCCAAGCCAATGGTCAAGCAGAATCCTCCAACAAAGGAATAATTAAATTGATCAAAAGGAAAATTGAAGAACATCCGAAGAAGTGGCACCTATGTTTGACTGAGGCCCTTTGGGCGTACAGGATGGCTTGTCATGGGGCTACCAAGTTGTCTCCCTATCAGTTGGTGTACGGTCACGATGCAGTACTACCCTGGGAGTCGAGGGCAGGATCGAGGCGTATTTCGCTCCAGGACCAGTTATCGGCCGATGATTACTCGTCACTTATGAAAAGGGAACTTGACGATTTGGCTAGCCAGCGATTGAGGGCCCTGATAAGCATTGAAGAAAATAAGAAGAGAGTAGCTAGGTGGTACGATAAGAAGGTCAAAGTCAAACAGTTCTCCCCCGGAGACTTGGTATGGAAGTTAGTGTTGCCGATCGGGTCGAAAGATCCTAAATTCGGAAAATGGTCCCCTACCTGGGAAGGGCCGTACAAAATCGGCAGATGCGCTCCAGGAAATGCTTATATTTTGGAAACCATAGAAGGAGAAGAATTTACTAGAGCTCTAAATGGAAGATACTTAAAAAGATACTACCCTAGTATATGGGTCGGTACGTGAGAAATTGACCGTGACACAATCACACATAGCCGAAACAAATCGGTTCAAACACATAGCCGATACAGATTGGTTCAAACACATTGTCGACCGGGTCGGCCGATTACATTCATTCGGTACGGGCGACGGGTCACATGGCCGACAAAACATTTAGTCGCCCTTAGAACAAAAAATACAATAACTAATTATTCTTTTTCTTGCGCTCCCTCTCAGCCCGACCCAACTCTATCATGAGACGGAAGTATTCTTATTCTATGGCCTTCATTGAAATCTCCGCTTCAACTTGACGAGGGAGAAAATGACTCCGATCCACGGGAGGGTGCGAAGTCCCCGCCCCCGCGTCTTCGAGAACGACTTGCCGAGGGAGTGGATGACTCCTGTCGATGGGAGGTCGCCGGCTGCCGTTCCTCTCCACGAAGTCCAGGATCGTTCGGGCCGCCGTGGCGACGTCGTCTTCGAGATCGTCACAATGATGGCTCCTGACGGGTGGAGATTGACGGTTACTTTCACTCACCACGGAATCCAAGACTACGTGAGCCTCCGCAGTAATGTGGTCCTGGAGTTCCTCTCGGTGTGCCACGATCAGCACCTTGTCGTCCGACGTTAATGGGTCTTCGGAATGAATGCACTCAATGGCGCGCACGAGCTCGGGGCTAAGACGTTGAGGCTGAAACAAAGAAGGAATGAGGAGGGACATTCTCTTCCTTAGGGTCTAAAAAAGAAGGGAAGGTAGAGGTCAAAGACTTCACCTGGTTAACAGAGGAAGAAGAAGACGACGAGGCCATGGCAAAGAAGTTGCACCGATGAGAAGGGGCAGAGAAGTTAAACCGAGAGCCAAGTTGGTGCTATCGGGAGTAAGCACCGAGGTCGGTATTTATGAAAAAATACGTGGAAATCTGGTAAAGCCATGTCCCATCGGTAATAAGAAGGCAATAAATAGAAAGGGCGTCGCGAGGGGCGGTCAAAGAAGATAGTAAATGTTCGTACAAAACGGTCAGTGTTTAACAGATTACCCAGAAGGGTATCGATAGCCGTGATGGCCCGACGCCGGATCTGATCGGCAGAGTCAAGAACCCGTTGGTCTTCTTCCGCCGATCCAGGGACCTCCGATGCGCTGCGATGGAGTCTCAGTGCCTCATGAGCAAAGCGTTGCCTCTCCCGTGTTAAATCGGCAATAACAGAGGGTAGCTCTTGGAGTTTGTTCTCTTCGGCACTGATTGCCTTGGTCACTTGCTCCATTTCCTTGGCAAGTTCCGCCCTCCGACGCTTGAGGCGGTCTATCTCACCTATGATCGCCGGGGGGAATCTTCTAGAACATGGATACGCCGATGCGCCTCTTGAGCCTGACGCCTGAAAGCGTCTTCCTCTTCGCGAGCCTTGGTCAGCTTGGCGCGATCGGCCATGTGACGAAGGGCTCTGAAGACTGGGATCCTCATAGACTCGATGAAGGCCGCCGGCGCCAGGGCCTCCTCCGCCTCTTCTGGTACTCGTCCGCTGACGTCATTGAAAAGCTGCCGAATCGGTGAAGCGTCTTCTACTAGTCGGCCGATGTCCCCTTGAAGGAGGGATCGGATGCTGGAAAGTTTGGCTCGGACGTCATCAGGAACGGAACTCAAGGCGACTTTGCGAGAAGCAACCTCTTCGTCGTCAGAGAGGGCGACCGCAAAAGAAAAGAGGCTGTTGTCGGGGGTGTCCTATTCCTGGAGATAATAAAGAAAAGAAATAAATCAGCTGTAAGTAAGAGCAAATCGGCTAAGATAGAAGCCGAACCAGAAACTTACCATTTTGAAGCGAATTTCCTCATGTTGCACTTGTGAAGCCGTCATGCCTTGCTCGGGGGCCTGCGCCACGGGTTCATCAGATGAAGAAGACTCCACGATAATCGGCGCAGTGCTTGGACCAGCCCCCTGAAAAGAAATCGGCGGTCGAAGAGCGATTGATGTGCCGATGGCCTGTGTCAGAGGTTTGAATAAATACATTACGTAAATACCCAAAGGAAATCGGTAAGAAAAGTTCTATACCTCAACGGAAGGAAGTGGGGGCGCGTCAATGGCTGGAGGGGCTGCTGCCGATTGTGGTATTTCCGTAGGGATGCTCTGTGCAATTTAAGGTTAAAGAAAAGTTAATATCAAAATGATAATCGGAGGCAGTGCAACTCAGGTTTACCTGTATGGCCTCCAACAACAACGACGCGGAGGCCGCCCCAGCTTGCGTCATGGTTTGAGTATCGGCACCTTGAATGACCTGAGAAGGTGGTGCGGTCGAAGTTTCTGCCAATACGCGCACAGGAGGATCCGCCGATCCCGTACGAGCCCGGACTCGGCGACTGGTCTTCTTAGTGGTCCTCTTATGAACTTGTTTCGATCGGCCAGCAATCACGTCAACAGACGGGGCGTCATAGCCGATAAGGGGATAAGTAGTGTATGGATAACTCTCTATTAGCCGTCCGCTGCGGCTGTGTGTTGGAGGGGTCCGATTCTCGGCCTAAAATAATAAAATCATTGGTACTCGATCATGTTAAGAGGAATAAAAAGGAATAAAAATCGGCTATGTGAAGTACCTCGGCGTTTGGGTCAATGTTGGTCGGATCCAGAAGATTGCAGTATGCCGATGCTGAGTTGCAGAAGAGGAATTGCTTCCAATCGGCCCACCAGAGTTTGAACGGCTGGACAACAAATGGAGCTACTAGCCAGTCGTTCAAGTTAATTGTACTGGAGTCTGGAATTCGGTCTCGCAACCGACCGTAATCCAGGCCAGATGTGAGCTCATCTCTAAACTTGATTTTGCCAGCAAAGTACACCTGAATCGGCAATTGACCCATGCCGAATTGTCGTGCTGCAGCGGAAGGGTTGTAGAATTCGTATGTAGGGGCATCCTTCCCTGAGAAGAAGTTGGCCGGTAGGAGCCCTGGCTTGATCAACCCTTCATAGAGATCTTCATCAAATCGGCCGGAAGCCGAATTGAAGCAAGTGGGGAGTTCAAAGATCGGGTCGTCTCGCTGATACGGAAACCAAATGGTTGCGTCTTCATTAAATCCATTGTAGAAGCATCGAAAGTACTCGGCTACCTTTGTAGCAGAATACGTGCAACCTGGAAAAGCTGACGCCGCTTCGCCGAAGGACATGCATCGGCGACGTTCGGTAGGGTCCTCTGCCGATTCGATATTAGGGAACGTCATATGGTCCACCGGCTGCTGGGTGATTCTGCTCATGTAAAGGTTCAACCACAGATTGACGAACCACCAAGGCCCGCCTTGATTACCGATCGGCTCTCCCTTGGATAGTATTGTGCCGATTTGATGGAGCATATGGTATACAGCCCCTAACAGATGTTTCCCGAAGGGGATATGGCTTCCTTTGGACAGTGCTTCAGCTAAAGCTTGGGTGTTGGTCGTTCGACCGGCAGCTCTTCCGCAAAAGAAGTGTTTTTCGAGCCACATCATCAGGAAAGCCGTGTGCTCCCTGTTCTCAACGGTCCCGGTTCTCTTATTACTTCTGATGAAGCCCTTCCACCCGCCGATTCCCCTTGTATCCAGCCGATGTGACGTTGTGGCTAAAAGGTGAAAGGGTGTATCTGGGGAGGATATGTCAAGACCGGTCAACAGGACTACATCGGCCAGTGTGGGGGTCATAGGACCGTGCCCAAATAAGAATGCATTAAGTGCATCAGACCAAAAATAAGAAGCCGCCATCACTAACGGCTCATTTTTCTCCATCTGAGATAAGGAGAGGTTGATGCACTGGCCGATTTTGAGCTCTTCCCATGAGACGCTCCTTGATGCAGCCATCCGTTGATACCACTCCCTCCAACCTGGGGTTTCATTCGGCCAGGATCTAAAAGTACCCACCCAGTGATCTAGGTTCATGTCGGACCGTTTGAAGGGTATCCGGTCGGTTTCCAAATTTATGAGATCTATCGGATCTGGGTTTCCCATAGGACCAAGACAAATAAGGCCGGAGCTTCCCGTAAGGTGAATGGTAATTCTATGCCTAACTGCCTAAAAAGAAAGGGAGCGTGGAAAAGTAAGAAACAGATCTAAGATAAATACATTACCGATAGAAGAAGGATTCGGTATTTACCTCTGGTATGAAGTTCTGAGTGATCGGCGTGGTCGCCGATGCGGATGCGGACGACGGGGTCGCAATGGGGATCGCCATTGGGATCTCCGATGAAGCTCCTTCATCTGTGGATGGAGTGACGGTTGTCGCCACCACCACCGGAGGTGCTACCTCTGGGGCGTCGCGTGCAGGAGAGCTGCCGGAAGGAGTCGCCATTGGAAGAGAAAAGGGAAGAGTAACAGGAGGTGAAACTAGAAAGCTTCGGCGGCAAGGGAAAGGTGCTGATGGAAGAAGAAGGCGCGCGCGCTGGGAAAAGAGACGTGAGCTTGAAGATGAGGTGCGGGTGAAGCGCTATTTAAAGGATGCCTGAAAGGGGGGTAAAACTGGAATTTTCACCGCGCCGGCGTTTCGAGTTTTTCGGGGTAGTGGCTGTCGTGGGCGCCCGTTTCGAAAAATTACAATGATCAGCTGGAAGACCGCGAAACCGAAGGATATTTTCACTGCGGCCGTTTCGGAGGGGAGGTTATAAAGAATTTCGAAGTAAAAGACTATATTTTACTCCGAAACTGGGGGGCATGTGTTGACGCCAGGTTTCGTCACTAGTAGAATCGGCGCCAAGAAGAAGGGGAATCGGAGAAGCACAGTTGGGAATCGGCCAAATGGTGCTATAGTGCGAAATCGGCCGGTGACCTTTGTCTCGCTTTAGGCCAAATGCATCAGAGTCCCAATCGGTAATCTTTTGCCGATGAGGAATCGATCGATTAGGAGGATGGACTAATTGGGCCTGTATGGGCTTGGAAAGTGATGGAAGGATAAGGTGGAGGTTAGCCCACGAAACGTGGAGTAACTAACCTAGCACGAATTGTGCTTGTAGATATTCGTTTTCTGTTTGAATTAGGGATAGAATTCTAGTCGGTTAAGGAGATATCTGTACGGGGCTATAAATAGCTGCCTTTGTGAATCTGTAATTATCAACCAATCAATACAACAAACTACTTTTTCCTCGTACTTACTTTCAAGCAGGCGACTTCGCCATTACTTTCATCTTTTTCACGAGTTCGTGCGGGTTGGCAGGGCTGCATCATCTTGATCTCCAGCCGATTCTGTAAGTTCCGCTTATCGAGTAATATCTGAGCTTTAACTTCGGACGCATCGCTGTTGTTTCGTTTAGATTTATTCACTAGTTATCGATATTTGCTAGATTCGTAGGTTTTACCTGTTTTTCTAGTATTTATCACCAGTTATCCAGCTAGGAATCGGTAGTGTCGGCTCTCTTTGTTTTCTATTGATTTCATCTATTGCCGATTAGATCTATTCCTAGTGTTGTTATCATAAGCTTTGTACCGACTACTCCAATAGTTTTCCGTCTACAAGGCTACAGTGATCGGCTGCCCTATAGCCGATTTCATTATCACAGTAAATCGGCCGATTCGCCGATAAACTCTCTCGATCGGAAACTTAGCCGATCGTAATTTCTGGACCTGACACGCGTTCATCCTTGCCAATCAACAGGTCAGATTGGCTGGCACGCCGCGCGAACCGCACCAGGGCATTCACCCGAACAGGAGCTAAGCAGATTCTCCTGGGTCGTGTGTCGGTCGCTGGGATTCGGTTGACCGATTTCTAGCACCAACAGAGTCCTAGTAGGATTACAGAGGAATCCTAGTAGGAGTCCATCTTCTTCCTTCCTTGTGGGTACTGGAGATCTATCCCCAACAAACCCCCGAGCGCTTCATAGTCGAATGCAGCAGCCTTCGAGTGCTTTTTAGATTCTCATCGAGTAGTTTAGTGCTTCTCGGGTACTCTGTCCGGCTGAATCTTCAAAGTTCCTCAAAGCTTCCATGAGGCTATGGTGTGCTCAAATCCTTGATCATCTTGATTTTGTAATCTTCATCTTTGCTAATATGGAGGGCGGCAGAAGTCGCACTCCATATGGAGTAGCCCCCGAGCCTTAGGTTGAATTGAAGAATCAGACTGAGGGTCAATAAAATCTTGAATCTTCTTTCTTCGTCTTGAAAAAATCAACTGTTGGGTGTAGCTTATCAGCACCTGAGCCTTGGAATGATTAAATAATCAGTCTTCATGTAAGTCATCATCCGAGTTGTATTGCGGCGTCCAGCACCTAAGCTTATGCGCCAGGTGAGTCGTAGAAGCCATGTTGAGTAGTTATTTAGCGCTTAGCCCCCAAGCTTGGAAGCTAGCTGAGTCATTAGAGATATTCCGAGTAGTAATTGGTGCTTAGCCCCTGACTGGGAGTTATCGGAGCCATTGGAGGTACGCTGAGCATCCTGGAGAGTCATCACCGAAGCTTGACCTATAAAAAGAAAAACATATTTGTAGAATATGGAACTACTACTGAAATTTATTCCGTGATGAATATAATGTAAATATTGTGTGTCATGCTCTTGTTTCGGCCATATTTTTCCCGAGTAGTTAGCCTATTACGTTTAGGCTCCCTGTCCCTGTTTAGCCATTGCCACTGCGTGTGAGATCTTTGTCTCGTGTACGCGTACTGGCACTGCTGCTATGGAGATCTTTGTCTCGTGTCCTAGCGTTTAGGCATGACGGAAGATCCTAGGCTTTCATGAATTAAGGTGTGTTCTACTCGAAGAGATTAACAACTGCTAAGATAAGATATTTAAAATAAGTAGTCGGCATTGCGATAAAAAGATTGCGCGATTGCGCGTAAAGTAGTCATTGAGAACTTTTCTACCTTTTTGGCGAGTAGAGTATGTGTTGCCACGCATAGGATTTGTGCCTCCTTAGGGTGTAGCCGTTGTGAGCCTCCAGTACTCAGTGTACCAAACCCATGGTCATAGCCTCCGAAATTCGATGTACCAAGCCTGTTGGCGGAGCTTCCGGAACTCAGTGCACAAAACCCATGGCTATAGCCTCCGTAATTCGGTGTACCAAGCCCATGGTTGACGGTTAACATGTCCTAGGAATAATTGGCAAAGTGTAGCTCTAGAGGGTAATTTCCATCAAGAGGGCGTACATAAATAAGTACTCGGCGCGTTGCCCTGCATGCGGAATATGAAATAATTAAAAAAATAACTTAGCTTGATTCGTGGACGATTGTCGACAAAGTTGTGTCAATTGTTGATGAAGCCAACTAGTAGGAGTCGATTCCGACTAGTTGTTGATCACGTGGAACCCGCCCTCGACTAGTTTTCTAGCTGAGATGAGTAGTCAAAGTAGAGCGTCCTCGACAAGTTTTCTAGTTGAGATGAGTAGTCAAAGTAGTCGTTGGCTTGATGCGGCTGGATGTCGGGTAGTAGTGCTCGCGTACATCTTCTATGTACGTTAGGCTATGATTTTGAGGTCTTTTGGTAGCTTTCCATGTGCGTGTAGCACAAATCCCTCAGAATTGCTTTTCACGGAGAGTAGTCGGAGCTGATTATTTGCCTCAATCCGTGTGTGACTGTAACAAATCTTTGTCATCTTGGGAATTATGGCGTGGGTCCCTCAGTCTGCCTAATCTCCCAACTCGAATCAGATTTACCTCTGCCTTGATCGACGAGCCGCATGCAGTAGCCTGCGGCGGAAACTGACTTGGTCTTCAATTCCGCGTTCCGATTATGTCTCGGCGTAGATTTGTCTGCTCGGAACTCCAACTCAACGGCTTGCTTCTTGTCGAGTAGATTGATCTTGGTGACAAGGTCCTTCAAGCTCGCTCAATGATCTCGACGATCACCCCTACCTGACGCACCGGATGTCGTTGTTTAATTTGTGGTTTGCTTGTTCATTTGCTTATCTTATCTGCGTCAAGAAGGCTTTTGTTAGAGATGATGTTTTGATAACGAGGGACACTATGACCTATCTTGGTAGCCAAGAAGTGACAAGGACGGTCTAGTTGTAGTTTGGTCTGCTACTGATGAAAACAACATCTGGTTCATGATCACAGTTCATGCTTTGGAGAGGATGGCTGGTCCTGCTAATGTTGCTTTGTTTAGGATTGCTATAGACCTGTGTGGAAGTTTGGATTCATCCTTTGTTCTGATGATAAGACGGCGCAGACTTTGGGGACACCATGTTACATTTAGTGTGGAAAAGATTTTATTTGATATCGTGAGCAGTGTGTAGGCAATGTCTTTTGGTGATGATCTCTGCTAGCACCCAAGGTTTAAAAAATGATCTGATCTTCTGTTGTTTCATTCGGTTCTTTATGAATAATGCTAATATATGGGTGTCTCTAATTATATTGTAATATAATTATTTATGAACAACTCTATATATTGTAATATAAATGATGGTGTTATGATCATAAGCTCCGTGTTCTTCAGATAACATTGTTTCTGTAAGATCTCTTGGAGTTAACTTTATTATTTTGATCGTGTCTAATATGCAGTCATGGCACTGAATTTCATGTACTCATTGTTATGCCTTTTCGTGCCCTCATTATTTAGCACCGTTTAATTCTAATCCAGTGGTTAGAAATTCAGTATCAAGATTCTTTGGGAGCTATGGTGAGGCGGTGAAACTATATGCAGAGCGAACAAAAGGACACCGGAGTCCCGTCATCCACCCCCACCCACCCACCCGAATTACTGCTACTGCGCGCGCACGAACTCCCAGGGCATTCGTTCCTCCTCCTCCTGCACCTGCACACGTCACGTTCTATCCTCCTGAAACTCTTGTCTCGCCGCAAAACAACAAATTCCAACGGCCCAATTCCATCGCCACCACCCCCACCCCTCTGCAGCGGAACAGCCAGCAGCTGCTGAAACGTGGTCAGTCTAAGCCCACATGTCAGCCACATATTCACCCTACTTAGTAGTGCTAATCTAGAGAGAGAAACCGTTGTAGTACAGCTTGATAATAAGTAATCTAGAGAGAGAAACAGAGTGGTACTGCAGCTGCAAGGAGAAAGAAACGGAGCGGTTGCGCGCCCACTCATCTCTCGCACTCGCGCGCCGCGCCTTTTGATGGCCTGCCGCCTCTGCTACGGAGCTGCCTGCCGCCTCTGCCTCTTTTCATCTTTTTCCCCTTTGGCACCTTTCGCCTTTGCTGCTTTGACACATCCTTCCCGCATCGGCATCACGAAAGCCCGAATCACCAGTTACTTCGCCGCCGGCCGGCGCCTCCATCCTCCTCCTCCCCTTTGCCTTTGCTTGTTCGCTTGCGCCGTGCTTTTACTGTGTCGCACTCGCAGGCGCAGCGCAGCTCATCCTGGTCGTCGTCATCCTCGCGGAGCGCTGACCGCCTCCGCTGCCGCCGCTGACATTTGTCTCCCCCAGCCAAAGAGGACCGTTGCTGCTGGATCGCCGTTTATCTACAGCACTACCGTTGCTCCCTCCCTCCCTCTGTTCTCAGGGTCTCTTTGCTCTGCCTCTGTCCGTATTGGTCTCACGGTATGATGTTGCCTGCCGCTCTTGGTTTTCCTTTTTTCTCTGTCCATAATTGACCTCCAAGATCATTGCTTGTCCTTGAGGTGCAGATCTTGGAGAGCTCACGGCCGTTTCTTCAGGCCCAGCGAAGGTTCCATCTCGCACTTACTCTGACAAATTCTTGAGCCCCATCGGTTGCACTTGCACCATCAGGAGATGGCCGAGGTGAAGCCGGAGGACATGGTCCATCACATGCCCATGGACCAGCTCCAGGGCTTCGAGTACTGCATCGACTCCAATCCTTCCTGGGGTATGTGCCATGTCGCAGTGAAGACAGAGCGTTTATGCATGTGTGTAAGATTGCTACTAGCTAGTTCTGAATGTTCGTGGACGTTGCAGGGGAAGGGATTGCTTTGGGTTTCCAGCACTACATACTGTCTCTGGGCACTGCTGTCATGATCCCCACAATGCTGGTTCCGCTCATGGGTGGAAACGATGTGAGACTTCAGTCCTTGAGTATTTTTTCTATGTTGCGGCGATGCTTGGTGTTTCTGTTGGCAGTAATTCAAGTTTCAGAATTCAAGTATCCATTGTGACTACAGAAATGTTCATTTTCGTTTTCCTTCTCAAATTAAAGCATGATAAGGCCAAGGTGGTTCAAACTCTGCTGTTTGTCACTGGGATCAAGACGCTGCTCCAGACGCTATTTGGCACTCGCCTTCCTACAATCATGGGAGGTTCATATGCATATGTGGTTCCAGTCCTCTCCATAATCCGCGACCCCTCGATCGCACAAATAGCTGATGGCCATACTGTAAGTATGCAATTATCTTCCTAAATTTGTTTATGTATCTCAAAAACAGAAGTTCATGTTAGAGTCAAAAAATAGATACCGTGCATGAGGCCACTGCACTACTGAAAATTCCATGTTTGTATGTACGAAAAGTTAATCCTTTTTTCTTGCTTGCAGAGATTTCTTCAGACTATGAGAGCCATACAAGGTTCGCTGATTGTATCCTCAAGCATTCAAATAATTCTTGGATATAGCCAGTTGTGGGCAATATGTTCTAGGTACAAGGAACTCTCCCTTTTGCCTTAGTTGATGCATGATGTAATTATTTATTAATATCCATATCCAGTGCATAAATTATTTCCTTGACATATCTGAATGTCTGAAGAATAATTTGTTAAGATTCTTATGATGAAGGTGAGGGGCCCTTCAGTATAAATGTTTGAACTTTAGTACGACATGTTGCCATGTCTCGGTATAGTGGGCCACATGGTCAATACGTGGATCATTATCTGTTGATTCTTTACAATCTAGTCTGGGTCCTTTGGCTATCCATCCACTTTATGAGTATGTCTGTTTGAATTGCGCGCATCACTTTAGGAAAAAGTACAATATGTTAATATGATATTCAATGGGAGAATAAAAAATATGCAAAAGTGATGGGAATGGCTGCTGCCTTCGGATCGACGGCAGGAATAAGAACGTAACATTTTGATGTGCATGTTGCAGGTTCTTTAGCCCACTTGGGATGGTTCCCGTCATTGCATTGGTGGGGCTTGGCCTTTTTGAGAGAGGATTCCCAGTGGTAAAAGCTCTAGTTGGCCTTACTTTTGTTATGTTTACAATAATGCCAGCCACTTTGATTCCTTATGGTCATCATACTGAAAAATATTATCCTCAACAATATTATTTCCATTGTTAAACATTATTCAACTATTTTTCCTACCTTAGTGCTCCTGATATATGAGATTTGTGCTTTACTATAGTTGAAGTATGAGTATATCTCGTACCTTTTCTATTAAATTATGGACATATATTGTTACCCATGTTACATTGTGTCTACTACCAAATATGTACACTCGGTAGGTGATCTAGTCATTTTTGTAGTAATATTTAGTGTCTTTGAAAAATCATTTCATGTGCCAGTTTTGTCGGTACACTTAAAATGCAACATCCTGAAACTGGTCATAGGAAATCAATTATCCAGCTATAATATGTGGGATTACACTATTAGCCAAGAGCTGGCATTCTATTGCTATGGTTTACATAATCCTAGTAAGCTAATTCAAGAAAACTATTTGCAGGTTGGGAAATGTGTGGAGATTGGTCTTCCAATGCTCATCCTATTTGTTGCGCTTTCCCAGTATCTGAAGCACGTGAATGTTCGGCACGTTCCTGTGTTGGAGAGGTTCTCAATGCTGATGTGCATCGCTCTTGTCTGGGTATATGCCCACATCCTCACAGCAAGTGGTGCATACAAGCACACGGCACTTGTCACCCAGATCAACTGCCGAACAGACCTTGCCAATCTCATATCTTCATCACAATGGTTTGTAGATTTCATTGTATATATTCAATCATTTTAACATCCATATTTTACACTCCCATGTGACTTTCCCCTGCACTTTAATTAGGATAAGCATTCCGTATCCATTACAATGGGGCGCACCAACATTCAGTGCAGACCATGCTTTCGGTATGATGGCTGCTGTGGTGGTCTCTTTAATCGAGGTATATCATGACACACTAAAACCATGCATAGCAATTTTGTAAAGTGTTTTCTATATCATACCTTATAGTAATTTGCGGTGCTGTCAATATTAGGCTTATTTCTGTATTTATCTGATTTGGTGGAAAATATTTGAGGGTTGCAGACAACAGGAGCATTCAAAGCTGCTGCCCGGTTGGCTAGTGCGACACCCCCACCAGCATATGTCCTGAGCAGAGGCATTGGGTGGCAGGTTAGTGACATTATTATCCTGGCCTCAACAGAACTCGGTGAATATCTATCAAGTTGGAAATAATCCTCCGTTTATTAGATGAAGGAAAAACTTCAGTTCAAATAATCTACTACCTACCCAGACTAGAAAAATATCAGATATTTGCAGTAGTAAAATCGTTCGATAACTAATGTTTTTTCTATGCTGATACATCCAGGGCATTGGCACCCTACTAGATGGCCTATTTGGCACTGGAACTGGTTCTACTGTTTCTGTGTGAGTGCACCACCTTACTGATACATAATTATTCAATTTGTGGTGGTTCTTTAACTCCATGCCTAAGGCCATACTGAATGAATGCCTTCAACACAGTGAGAATGTCGGACTCCTTGGATCAACAAGAGTCGGTAGCAGAAGAGTGATACAAATTTCTGCAGGTTTCATGATCTTCTTCTCCATGCTAGGTAACATTTCTCTCGAGCCAGTAACATTAGGCTGCATTAGTTAGTTTTTCAGAATTCTGAACACATCATGTGTGCAGGTAAATTTGGAGCACTTTTTGCCTCCATTCCCTTCACAATATTTGCTGCCATTTACTGTGTTATGTTTGGAATTGTCGGTAAGCATCACAGCAGACGAAGTGAAATACCCTGTTGTTGTAACTTATTCTACTTTGAACAGTATAACTAAGTTTTCTCATTTGTTGCGCCATCAGCTGCCGTGGGGCTCTCCTTTATGCAGTTCACCAACATGAACTCAATGCGCAACCTCTTCATCATTGGTGTTTCACTCTTCCTTGGTTTATCTATACCAGAGTACTTCTCTCGGTATTCCACGAGTTCTCGACAGGGCCCAGCGCACACAAAGGCTGGATGGGTTGGTACTTTTCCCATCAAAGAATTAAAGTTTGCAAAATGCAGTAGGGTAGTAGCACAACAGTAACGAATATGACTCATCTTCTATTGCACAGTATGAAAACAGAGTTGAAATTGTCTAACATGTTCTTCCTTTGATGCAGTTCAATGACTACATCAACACCATCTTCTCATCACCGCCAACCGTAGCCCTCTTCGTGGCGGTACTCCTTGACAACACACTCGACGTCAGAGACGCGGCAAGGGACAGAGGAATGCCATGGTGGGCACGATTCAGGACGTTCCGAGGCGACAGTAGGAACGAAGAGTTCTACACGCTGCCTTTCAACCTCAACAGATTCTTCCCCCCATCATGAGGCAAACCGCGCGCTGAAGTCAAGATACTGCAAAGCCAAGGTCTCAACTGATGGGCAAGCGCCTAACAGTCAGAAGTGCGTTCCCACAGAGAGTAGAACAAGAGAAAAAGTTGGACAAAGGAGGAGCTAACTCCCTGCCGGCCGTCGGTTGTACATAAACCGTTTCATTTCTAGCATCGATCAACGATTTGGAACCAGAATGTGGAATTTTAGAGATGCACGTTGTCACCTGTTTCTGTTTTTAGGATTACATAGGAGAATATGGTTTATGCTGCGGATATACTGTCTTTGGCGGTGCCTTTTTTTTCCCCTCTCTCTAGAGGAAAACGCAGGCTTCATTAGTAGTAATCCATGTATGGAAATTTGGTTACAGTTTGTCACTTGTCACAGAAGCTCACGTGCCACTGGGAGTGCTGCTGCTTCTGCTTTATTCCTTTTTTTATGTGAAGTGGTACTACTTTATTCTTCTCTTTCGCAAAGGAACTTTTAAGGAAGGTATATCTTGGAAAAAAAAATTAGGTGGGGACGGTTCCCAAACACCTCACCGTGAGGACCCATCCCAGATGCCTTCCGTGCGGAGACCTGAGCGCGATCCAACGACGCCTCCTTGAGCGCGCAATCCTCTGCCTGCGAAAGGCTCGGCTCGTCTCTCTCCAACAGCCCAGCGTCATGCGGCTCGGCTCCTAGACGAAATGGTCAAATGGACACCGCAGCTCGGCTCCTAGAAACGCACCCTAATCCGCTCAGTGTCAAGGTCGTCTGTAGCCGGCGCAGTTGCCTCGTTCTGTGCCGCCATGTCCCTCAACCGCAGGCGTAATCGAGTCCGTTGTCGTCCCTCTCTTCCGCTTAAGGTTCAATTATTCTTTGTGTTCCTGATTTGCTTCAAACTGATTTCTTCCCTTGACCATAAACGAATCATGTATACTTCGTTGTTTGTACCTGAACCCCGTGATGGATGTATATTATCGAATTTGGTTGCAGGAGCTGCCCTGATAAAAATCAGAGAACAATGGCCAGTGCGCCGAGAAATGAGCAGCTCTGACACTCTGGTCGAGATAGGTTCTTGCTTTGGTGATTGTGATCCTATTCAATATGAAATGCTTATCTTCTTGTAAGTAACATCACTCAACACACTGGCACCTGTTACTACTGTCTATTATAGGCTTTCATTTTGAATGACACTGTAATTGTCTTGGTTTGGGGTTGATGGGTGTCAGGCCACACTGTAAAGGCAGCAAAAGAGGATGTAAAACCTGTCATTTTTTTTCAGAATTTCAGAATTTTTCTTGTGAACGAAACCTGCCATTCTTCTTCACATGAATATGTCAAAACATCCGCGTGTATTTCATATAAAAAGATTACTAGTATATAATAGTTAGTACATTGTCAGGAAGAGCAATCAGCTCTAAAATGGTACAGAATGTGTCATGAATCCAGCTCCAAAGTAGTAATGTTGGCTGCATGATTCAGTCATTCAGTTTCTAATGCATCATCAAACTCTGAATAATTGTTTGATCATATTTGCATTCAATAATGGGCAGAATCTTCAAAGCATCAAACATTACCTCGAAAGAAGTCAAAGAACCAAGTGTGAACCGAGAGAAATTCAAGTCTTAACCCAAGCTTCTCCATTACCACCTTGAATGGATCATTGAACCTCACGAACTCAAGGTGCAGCTTCTTCAGGCAGGGAAGTCAGGCATCGTTGACACTAGTGAACAGATGAGACGCATTACGCAATGCCTTGTAAGCACTGCAACAATTGAGAGCCTGAGAGGCCGTGTTGGAACCATGAGCAGCATGTTGGCGGCACCCGTGCACACGGTGGAGGTGGCGTGGCGGACGAGTTGCGGCGGCGGACATGGGAGTATTGGACACGGGGGGACGCGTGTGAAGCTGCGTCGGCGGACGATGAGGAGGACGGAGATCACGTCGGCGGCGCTGCTGCGGGCTTCCAGTCCAGGACCACTCGTCGGCACGGCGCACGCTACACGCGGAGGTGAACTGGCGAAGCATGCAAGCTGAGATCGGAGCCAAGCCGACGACGCGAGCGCGCGATAGGCTAGGAAACGGCACATCATCACGATCCGTTGGGTCCGCACAGAAGTAATTTGGGGACGGTCCCCACTCAATTTTCCGAGGTCCTGGGGAATTATATTTGACAGTAAAAAAAAGTCAATATTTCAGCTGTCAGTCTGACGACCAATCTGCTGATACACAATTTTTTTTTGAGGCAAATAATTTCTGTATATTGACTATTGAGCACGAAACCAAACAGAAAAGGATCGCCATAGTTGATACACATTATTAAACAGTCATGTATGAGTTAATGGAAAAACCAGCACAAGCCGACCTTAGCTCAGTTGGTAGAGCGGAGGACTGTAGTGTGTTGCAGATAAATCCTTAGGTCGCTGGTTCGAATCCGGCAGGTCGGATATTTTTTAGTAGTCCTTTTTTTGAACTGTAAGGTAACTCTTCGCGAATAATTTTGTTTTTGTCCTTCGTGTAATTTTTTGCGGAGTGTAAAATATTTTTTTCTTGGAATGGCCAATGGATAAAAAAATGATTTCGTAATTTACCCATCTGCGGATAAATACGAGATACATTTTCTTGAGAGAATACGATATCCCAAATTTGAAGAATAAATAGATCCTTAACAACATTGTCGGACTATAGCCTATAGGAGGGTTACGGACATACGGTCCCTTCACCTACATCTTCGTCTTTATCTAACAGGGCCTGTGTTCGGCCACCAAGATTTTGCCTTCCAGGGAAACCACATCTAATTTGGGAATGGATGGCCTAGCTAAACCCACAAAGGACATCTGCAAACGCTAGGATTTAGAGCTTGGTTAGTTGGGTTCCAAAATTTGTCCCTTCCAAACTAGAGTAGGCTAAAATATGAGCATGCTAAAATTTTATCTGCTAAAACTAGGGCAATAATTTTAGGATAGCACTAAGTTAGGTGTCAAAATGTGACAGCTAAAATTTTAGGCATAGATTGGTTTGATGTCAAAATATAAATGCTAATGTTCATGATTCATGCTAGCACAAATGAGGGCACTTGGTTGGGTGCCAAAATGTGGGTGGGGTGAGCATTGCTTATTTGCATATCAACTTTAGCGCATCAATTTTCTAGATTTCAACCAACGAATGCTAAAGTTTATGGACTTGTCCAAATTTTGGAGTCCAACCAAACAGACTTTCCGACTTCATAATTACGAGAGAATGAAAAGATAGCTGAGAGAGGAGAGAGCATCGATGGGGAATTGGGGATTGAACCGTTTGTTATGAGCTCTCATCTTCTTTATGTGTTGGTGGAGCTATCTATTCAATTCACACCAACCTGACAAGCTAACATCGCAACTCGGTGAAAATTGAAAGAGGCAGTCCCACCTTTCTCATAGGTAGACTCGCTCCTATCAGGCGATCACAATGAAGAACAAAGCAGTTCATAGGCAGTAAAGAATGTATTCAACCTATCTTTATACATTGTGCAACCAGTCCCTAAGGTAGTTCATAGCAAAAGCTACCCATATGCATATGGGCTGCCCATAATAAGAAATAAACAAACATTAATCACTCTCTCCTCACACACTACCTCTCCCCTGCTCAAACATTGGCTTGTGGGCTCAATCGTGGGATCCAACTTACTACCAACGTGCCAATACTAATAACTAAAACTACTTTCTGTGGAGCCCATCTATATGGACTACTTGGTCCATACTAATATAACATTTTAAATACTAACATAAGTAAAAATATGTTATCATATATGAAAAGATGTATATAAATTAAGTGTTCCTAGCGGTTGCAAACTCATATGTCAATCTATACAAAAATTTAGATATTCGTATTAAAATATAAAAATGATTTAAAATAAATGTATCTGAATTTGTATTTCTGATCAAAAAAGTATTCGCACCTCGGCGAAGGAAAATAAAATACCAAAATAAATTTATTCAGAAATCAGAGAGGGCGCGGTCCCAGGGAGGCTGCTCGTGGGTCCCACTCTCGCACCCCGCCTCGCGTTCCCCCGCATCTCGCCGCCGGTGACGGAACCCCAGACTTAGGGCGGCGATGGCGTCGGCGGGCCCCCCACTCCTCCGCCGCATTGCGCCTCTGCTTAACGGCCGCATCCGCGCCAATCACCGCCTTCTCGCCTTCTCCTCCGTCGTCACCGCCGCCGCTGAGACAACGTCGTCGGCGGAGCCGGAGGCCGTCGTTATGACGGAGAATCGCATCCGAGTAGGTTGCTCCCCGCCGCTCAATTCCTTCCTCCGTTAACTAATGCACATTTCGCTGGAAATAGAATCTCTACAGCCATTTTGGGGGCGGTTGTTTTGAGGTTTGCGACATCGTTATCATTAGTCTGTAAACCTGGGAAAACAAAAGAATGTAGCTTGTGCATCCACAGATTTTGTGCATCCACAGAATCTCTACAGCCCCTAAGATTTTTACATTTATGTACCGTTGCAGCTAAGGAAAGCACCCTTTTTGTTCTTTGTTGCAATGCCTAGGACTAATACTCCTTTTGAACCCATAAAAGGGGATGCACAGGAAGATGATTTTCTGCCCGTGATTATCAAACCATTACTTCTTTGCCTTATCAATCTAGTAAGAATAGTAAATTCGGTTCCGGTAATCTTATCATTAGTGGATTAAAATGGAGAAAAGAATATTTAGTTCCACTGAAAATAGCAAATAGTTATAATCCGACAAGAAAAAGAAATGTCAGTTTTGGTACTGTTTGTTGCTTCTTATGCATATTTGTTCAGTTGGTTGTCATGCTTAATGTTTATTTGGGTGATTTGTTCTTTGAAGAGACTGAAAGAGTTGCACGCTAAAGAACCATGCAACAAAGGTAAGATGTTGAGACTATGTGTTGAAGCTGGTGGTTGTTCTGGGTTCCAGTACGCCTTCTTACCCGATGACAAGACAAATGCAGATGATAGGTTAGTTGGATATGTTTCCCCCTCTCTTTGACCTTTCTTTTGTCATCGCTTCTTTTAAGGATTCTGTAAATATGAGGTGACCAATACCTGCATTGCTTTCATGGAAATCATGAAGCCTAACTTTCCATAAGTATTACCATTATATAATAGCACATCTCATTGTTTTTTTTAATTCCATTACAGGGTCTTTGAGAAAGATGGTGCTAAGTTGGTGGTTGACAATGTCTCGTATGAGTTTGTGAAAGGTGCAACCGTGGATTATGTTGAGGAACTTATTCGTGCAGCATTCCTTGTTAGTTTTAAACTTCACTATCTCTTCTATTCAACTTATGAACATTTCTGTTTAAGCAAGGATTTCAAGGCACCTTTTTGAGCTTATGGCAGATTTGTCTTGAATACTGTAGAGTGAAGTATTTAATCGAAGAAGCTTTTTATGTTTTTCTACCATTTAACTTTCAAAGTTTCAACAATTATCTGCTTAAGGTATATGTAAACAGCAAGTTGAGTCTAAAAGAAAAAAAAAGTATTTAGAATGGCATTTTCTCTATGGCATCATTATTTTTGGTACTGGTACCCACCAAGATTTCTACTTCCCAGCAGTAATTTCCTGTCTCAGTTTTTGGAATCAATGCCACATTGAGGGCCATTCTTACCATTTTTTGGAACTTCTACATTAATGCCACTTAAAGTTCATTGGCCCGTTCTCAGTAATGTATTTTCTTTGTGCATATGTAGGTATCAGCAAATCCAAGTGCAATTGGGGGTTGTAGTTGTAAAAGTTCATTCAATGTCAAATAATTTTAGTATTGAAATCTTTGAAGAGAGGTAACCTTGCAAATCATTATTTTTCATATATGCTTATTTGATAACGAGGATTTACAGTAATATTTTGGTGGCTTCAAAGGTACCTTTGAGATAATATCTGCATTTTGTGATTATGTGTCCTGTTTGTCAATAGCAAGCTGTGAACATGAATTATTTGGGTTTCGTCATTTAGTTCCTTGTAATATTTGCATCTATACCACCATTTGAGTTGCACTTTTCGTCTATGCCATTAGTTTCTCAATGACTATTAGACCCTACATATCATTCACTACTCTGATGGTACAAACAAAAGGTCAAAAGTATCTCTCAAGAGTGGTATGAATGCAATTGGCCCTTTTATCCCTTTATTGAGTGCTGTCATTGCTGCGACCGAAAAACAGAAGTCTCTTCTAATGTTTAATAGCCAGACATTACACTTCATAAATTCATATTGCCTTCACAAATTGAATATTTCATAGCACATTATTATAACTGAAGAATTCCGATGATTTCAATACAGCGCTTGAATTATTATGTTTATGGATTGAGCTTATGAAGGGTAGCTAGATTAGGAATTGGAGAAGTAGATTATATCAACTGGATCATTAAGAGGTACAAGGAAGCTTGTGGCAAGGAAGAAAACAGAGGAAGATGTGTGTACAGGGAGAGAAACATGAGAGGGGTTTTGTATATGAGTGGTGTAACCTGGATTCATCTTTCTCAATTCCCAATGAGCTGATTGTCTGACTTTACAGCCACCCCTAACAAACTTTAAGTAGTTAATCTAATCCCTCAATTTACAAACTCAATCCTAACCTTGAGATAATGGAAGCTTAACTACTAACTTTGAGATACAAATAACTTGCTTGGCTGGTCCGGCAGATGGATGTCCAGCTGGTGTCAGCCCATAACATTGTGTGATGCTAACATTTCTTCAAGTCCTAAATTTCACTTGTCTGTAGTCTTCAGCAGGCTCAGCTGAAGTAGTTTTCTTTTTTCAAAGTATTTTGGAACAGTAAATTCATGTTTTCAGCAGAAACTGATGTTGTTCTGCATGTCAGTTGTATTGAATTAGATATTTAGTACATAATCTTTCAAGCTACTGCCAGAATAATCATGCTAATTCTCAAGGGAAATTGATTATAACTGACAGCTATAACTGCAAGCCAAATGCTCATGCTAGCTGAATACAATTTATTTTACTTGTGCAACAAGTGTTCAATTTAAATGTACAATGTTCCAGGTGCCACCACAAACAAAATACTGACATGGGGAAAATGTACGAACTGTTCAACTACAGGGATGTGACTGCGCACTAACCTTTGTAGAGCCAAAACTATGATACTTGCAAATCTATGTTTGTTTTAGGAACTGAATTTTAAACTGCGTAGTTTTTTTTTTGTTTTCTTTACTGTCCAAAGAGTTCCATGACATGAATGGTTTGGTTATCTATGGATGAAAGTTCCATGAAATCCATAAGGTACTCTTCGTGGCAATGTTATTTTTGCAACAGGAGCATCTTCAAATCTTTGAGCATCAATAATATGCACCTGCAACATAAAAACATAAAGGTTCCAACGCTGATTTCCTGCATCACTTTTATTACGGAGGGTTGATGTGTATGAAACAATGAAAACTTGCCTGTGATGTATTGGTTTTCTCATTGTGTACAAATGAAATTATCCACCCATCATCTTCATGTGACCCACCAACTCTTGGTACAAATGCTGCTCCAGAGCAGAACTGATCTTTACCAAGCCAATGGTAGTGCATCTTTATGAGACTTGACCCCGCTATCTGTTTTTGGTCATACTTAAGTTTGTGAATGCAAAGGAATGATTAGTTGGATTAATTCAGCAATCAGATTTGTTCTTACCTCTGTGCTGTTTCTCTTCTTAAGGAAGAATTTTGCAAAACCTCTATACTTTGGGTTAACTGCAAATTAGATTATAATGGTCAAGCTGTGTCACTTTTATATTAAACTACATTTATGAGACAAATCTACATATACCTTTTTCAAACATCCAAATTGAACACATAAAAAGTATTTTTCGACCAAAGTCTGGAATGGCTGAGTTAAGACAACCTTGAAATGTCACTTATTTCCTTTCCCACCTAGATTCTAAGTTGATAATACATACAAAATTCTGTTCATTTTTCAGAAGTACCTTTCTCACAGTTGCCAGAAGAACTCGTTAAAGAATCCACTACTTGTGCATAGGCATAACTATGTTGCAAGCCTGTGTACATGTTATTGATCATTGGGAGCTCCAGTGAATCCTCTGTTCCAGTTAAATATTCCCCTGAGACACTCTTTGTTTTCAAGTTTAATCTCCACTGATATAACCGAAAGGAAAATTCATTGCTGGTTCCTTGTTTCATTGACTTGTTATCTTCTGCAGGCTCAGATATTTTTGAGTCATACTCGTTGTGTGCAAGTCTTGGGCCAGGTATTAAGGAGTCTGGTGAACGAAGACCCTGCACCACAATCTAGTAGCAAAGAAAGATATGATCTGGAATGGGTTATTTGTAAAATAAACAAATGTTTGATCAATACAATTACAGCTATATGGGAGAGGCGAACCACTCTAAGCATTGTTATACCTCATCACCCTCTTCAAAACAGTTGATAAGATGGAACATGCAGAATGGTTCAACATTGAACCAGATAATTGAATCTGCATCACCATAACGGGGCATAACTCCAATTCTTGCATAGCTTTCCTTCTCAAACTGAATCAACCTGTGGCAGGGTTTTTGGTATTATGGTTTGCAAATTTATCCACATAATCTTTAATTGGAATGTTTTTCAAGATTACTTACGGACCACCTTTAATCAGTCTAATGATGTCGATAGTAAGTGGTACATCCATGATTATGTTGTACCTACATCAAGAGACTAAAATTCATAATTGCTACTAGTGCCCTACTAGTTTATTCTAGCATAGTCAGCATTAAGGTTGATATATTTCATAAATGCAGTTCACTTGGCATTTTAATCAGTACAAGAGTTATAGGGAGAAAATGATGCTTGTATGAACGTACTTTAGAGTAACTCCTATATCATGACAAAGTGTACATCTGTCCAGCTTGAGGTCCACCCTATGCTTTAGTCTGGTTCCATCAGCTGCAGTCAAGTAGAACTTGAATTGGGGGCTTATTTTGATCTCAACCTTGGCATACAGAAGATGATATAAAATTGCAAACTAGTGGAAATAAAATACCTGAGACAACTCCAATTACTAGGAATGGCTTCTTTGCATCTGTTCCAAAGATGACAAGTTCCCCTGATCCAGGAGCTACCTAAGGTTATGTGAATAAGAATGAATTAGTTGGGTCTCATTATGTATTGACTGCAAAGAGATGCAGTATGTTCGGGTTTGTAGTTATTCATCATTATCTGCTAGCCTGTTACATATACCCTCGTGTAAAAATATTTCCTCTTTTTCTGCTGGGATATATTGAATACAGTGTTCCAATTTTTTTTTTTTGTTCGATCAGTATGTTACAGGCCCAAATAGAAAGCAATTAGGCAAACCCGGGACTGACTTTGCAACATCTGATGATCTTTTTCGAGTGCATAAGCACATGATTTATTTCCTCAAAAGTATGATAGGCACATGACTTTGCCTAACACGAAAGGTAAGTCATTCTTATTCTTTTTTTAGATGTATGAGATATATAATTAGCATACTTCACAGAAGATGACAGGTACATGACTTTGCATGAGATGTAACTGTTGACTATTGTTTATAACAGATAAGTCGCTATCCTGTTTTTTTTTGTTAAGATAAAGTGTGATACACGTGCCACGGACAGCAGTACAATTACTTCTAATAGTAACTCTGATACTTATGAACTCATTTAGCTTCTGCAGGGTACAAATAAACTGTTGTCCATACCTTTGGATGAGCTGTTAAGGGTCGATTCCATTCCCCACCTATGTCCCAGGTATCACCAGTGTCGAGGTTACCTGTGCAGATCTCTTGGGGTAGATGGTTCTCAGCAACAGCAAACACCCTGCCGGCATGCTCAAACACGTTGGTGTTGCTGATGTCCTTGTTCACCTTGCCAAACCTCATCTGCATTTCATGCTAACTCGTATCAGAATGTCAGATATTTAGAGGGTGTTTGGATACGAGGTGCTAAACTTTAGCAGGGTCACATCAGATGTTCGGATGCTAATTAGGAGGACTAAATATGAGTTAATTACAAAAATAATTGCACAAATGGAGTATAATTCGCAAGATGAATCTATTAAGCCCAATTAATCCATCATTAGCAAATGGTTACTGTAGCACCACATTGTCAAATCATGGACTAATTAGGTTTAATAGATTCATCTCGCGAATTAGACTCCATCTGTGCAATTAATTTTGTAATTAGACTATGTTTAATAGTTCTAATTAGTATCAAACATCCGATGTGACAGGTGCTAAATTTTAGCAGCCTGCATCTAAACATACCCTTAGTATTATTGTGCTTTTAATTCGTGGTTGCAGAGTGTTTCTTACATAATTGAAAATGTAGGCGGCGATGATGGCCGCAGAGTCACCTTCAATGGCAGGGAGGAAGCATGGTTTCTGCCGGGCTCTTTCTAGTCTGAGTGTCTTGGATTGCACATAGCGATTGGCATAGCGGACTGACCAAGAGCCTGAAGTGTTTTTGGTGAAGTAGAGGGCATGGAGCATGCCCTCACCCTCAACCCATATCTCCCAGGATTTTCCGAAGATTGATGCCGTGGAATGGAGAGCACCAAATAGTGGATTCGAACCTATGTCAGAATTGTTCACTATTCAGGATGAGGATATGGTTTGCAATCAACTCCCTGCTTCGGGACTGAGAAAGTAACAAGAAAAGACAAACTGTCACCATTTCTGATGTACACCCCCTCAGGGAAATCTTCCGGTATCGCTCCTTCAATCTGGTATATCTCTACAGCTTCACTGATTTCATCAACCGGTGCAAAATTGCTCTGCAATCTCGCCCGAAATACTCGTTATGTTTTTTTTTAAAAAAAGGCTGTAGCATTTCAGAGTTTATTGCCTTTTCAGAAGTCACAATGATGTACTCCCTCTGTTTATCTTTATAAACAATCTTTGACCAATAATTTAGCCAACATTTTTTATTTTTATAATATAAACTTGACATGGTTAGATTCGTAATTAAATGTACTTTCCAATAATTATAAGTTTATAACCATAAACAATATAATGTATGATAAATGAACGATCAAAGTGTAATCTAGGAGACTGTCAAGTCATATCATGGCTTATAAAGATAAACACAGGGAGTACCTCGGAGGGATTCAGAGGTTCAAGTCATATCACGCCTTATAAAGATAAACACAGGGAGTACCTCGGAAGGATTCAGAGGTTCATCAGTAAATTTGAAGATTGAATCAACGAGCGCGTCCAGAAATCTCTGCGGGACATCCTTCAGGACCTTTGAGGCTTCGTCCATCTTCCACGAAAGATGCCCCAGTAGCTCTCCAAACAAAGGTTTCTGAAGGAAGAAGAGGAACACAATGGCCACATGAGGCTGCTGAGAAGAATCATCTGGGGAGTGGGTGAGAGAGAGGCTGCGAGATACCTTCGGGCCGGAACTTCTAGATGTCGCCGATGATGTTCTTGCGCTGACAGACATGGATGATCGCCCACCATGGGCGCGAGAAGACACACAGAGACAGGGATGAAATGAAGCTGACGTTTTCACCATCCTGATGACCATTTGTTCATGGACTGGTGGTGAAACCTAACCATTTTGGGGAACAAGGAAATGAAGAGATTCCACCCAGATTTCGTCGCTTACTCATTTCTCGCATTGTTCTCTTAGGAACAATTGGTTGCGAGTCCAATCATTTAAGGGGGTGTTTGGGAAACACCTGTTAAAGTTTAACACCTGTCACATCGGATGTTTGGATGCTAATTAGGAGTACTAAACATAAGCTAATTACAAAACTAATTGCACAGATGGAGTATAATTCGCGAGACGAATCTATTAAGCCTAATTAGTCCATGATTTGACAATGTGGTGCTACAGTAACCATTTGCTAATGATGGATTAATTAGGCTTAATAGATTCGTCTCGCGAATTAGCACAGGGTTCTGCAATTAGTTTTATAATTAGCTCATGTTTAATCCTCCTAATTAGCATCCGAACATCCGATGTGACACTGTTAAAGTTTAGCACCTCGTATCCAAACAGCACCTAATTCTTGCTGGTTTGGCGGCTCAGAAGGCGCCGGTACAACGGACAGAGCCGTGCAGAGGCTTCACTAAACAAGACCTGCACCTTGTACCACTGCAATATAGTATTGTGGACTTGTGGCGGCGTCCTCGTCCTCGTCGTCAGCTGGAGCCCGGATGTGGCATCCGTGCCTTCAGATTCTCTTCACGGATAAGAGTGCCACGTTTGTCTGCACCTTGCCAACCTGCACCGGGAAGTTCGTAACACACTGACGACTCCTCCGATTTTAGACAAAAACAAGAGCCATGTTGTGGCACTTGTGCGTGCTTTTTCCTGGTTTCATAGATAAATTTTGTAGGCGAAAACGCATGTCGTCGAAAACACGACATTTTGTATTTTCAGGACGTGCGTCAGTCGATCAGCTCACCTCACCTCAACTTGTTCGTTGATTGCAATGTGAGTGATTGATGAAGTGTAATACAAAATTGAAGAAGCATCCACAGACAAGGAAGACCGTCGAATATAATGGTGGGCTAATCTGAGTGACCTGCCTCACGAGGACTCCACGATATGATACTTGGCCTCCATGGCTCCATCTATATACAATACTTCGCTTCCCATCGAAACCAGCGGATGTGCAACCACTTCCTTGCATATTATTTTTGAAATTCAATAATATGTCTTTTTTTGGACTTCCAACTTCAAATTCAGGTTCAAATTGTTTAAATTAAACTACCAATTCAAGCCAGCTCACAAGCCATCAGGTTGACGATGAAGATACTGAGAAGAGAAATCAGATGTATTAACCATGATGTTTTCCTTTAAATACTCAATGGAAACTTGGTTTTTTTCTTGTTAGGTATCTCACCGTATTAAGTTCCTTCTGGGGTCTCCGCGTTTTGAATTTTAGGTGCAGTTGACATATCTCACAACTGGAGAAACTTAAAGTATTGGATCCTAACCCCTATTAGCATTGATTCTGTAACCGGTACCGCTATATCGCTACTAGGGGGCTTTAGTACCGGGTCATCCACCCGATACTAAAGGGACAGTTTAGTACGGGTTGGTAACATCAACCGGTACGAAACTAGCAGTCACGTAGCACTTGGATAAAAGGGAGGATGAAATTGCTAACCTTTAGAATACTTGGAGAGTGAAATCCCTACGAAATGGTTAAAAAAATTGGGCAGCACCTCCCCTAGGTCACCATGGAAGAAGGAAGCCTGAGCTCGGTCAAATGGTTGTTGGCTCAAGTTCAGGGAGGAAGAAGAATCTTAGTTTATAGTAGGTACTAATGGGTCACATTTAGTACCGGGTGGATCGTCTAGCCGATACTAACATGCCAGAGCACACACATACTTGACAAACGTCGTGCACTTCTCAGCGTCCAATTGAGGACCCGAAACGCAAGTCATTCACCTGGTACTAATGGACTTCCTTGGGTCTAGCCGTTAGACCCGGTACTGATGTTTGCACTTGTACCGGTTCGAAAAGCAGTAGGTAGATTAATGATTGATTCTCCAGTAGTGTGTATGCACACCCGGCCAACAAAAATTTGAAGGCATAAATAATCAAAAAGTATTTAGTGAATACTAAATGTATATTTTACAAAAGCTTTTACATGACAATGGTCTAAAAATAGTGATTTATACACAAAACGGTTGCTGTGGCTAAGTTGCAGGTTGAAGAGTATCCTATGGTTCGGGGTGGTAAATGGCGGCATGGCAATATGCACACCACGGGCCATGTATATTGAATACTAACCACAGAATGATGAAAAAAAAATACGTATCTTTACCTATTATTAAAGCAAGTAACGTCTCTGCGTGGGTTTTCGTACGGCATGGTCATTTTGCAAAAAAACCCCAGAAGTTTCGTGAAATCAACCCGCAGTCCATTATTATGAAGAGACTGGGTGTCGGATGGAAAAAGGAGGGAAGGGAGGGGGTTAAAGGGGAATAACTTCTCCTTTCTTCGGCCGGCGGCGGCCGGAGCGGGGCGCCCCGCCGCTGCCCCTGCGCGCGGCCTCGGCGGCGAGGTTGGCTGGGCGCTTGGCGGTTTCGAGAGTGAGGCCGGCGAAGACGAAGTAGACGGAGTTGGTTTTGAAGGGCAGGCGGGTGTGGTGACTGGCAACGACGAGCGGCGGAGAGCGCTTCTTGTGGACGGCGACGGCGGCGGCGACCCCGAGCTCCCGCATGGCAAGCGCCTCTTGCGGCCGCCCTCGCCGCCCCGGCTGCCCGCGCCGCCCGACCGCCCGCCACGGCCGCGTCGCCCCGCCCGGCCGCGCCGCCCGGCCTCGACCCCGGCCGCCTGCGCCGCCTCCTCCTCCTTGCGGCGACATGGTGCGCCACGTACTATCGTCCCCAACTGGTGGAGGCGAAGGCCACGACTCGGAGGGCTAGCAGAGGAGATCCCGCGGCCCGCTTCGAAATTGGGGCCATGGAGATGGATGGCGCCGCACCAGTACGGCCTCACCACCGCCAAGCTCGGAGTAGATAGGGTCTGATGCCGGCGATGTTTAGCAGATGCGTCGGCCTTTGGGAGATACACGAGCTTAGCGAAGCTCCTTGAGCCAGCTGACAAGCTCTTCCAGATCCGGCTAGTGCAACTAGCGCGCTGGAGCTGAACCAGCTTGGTGGACGAATGGCCATGGGTGCTGTTGGTGACCGAAGAGAAGCCAGCTCCAGAGGTGAAGCGCTCCCGCCCCTAGCAGCTTCGCGAACAGGGTGCGCATGGTACAGGTCGTTGCCGGCTGGCCTACGTATCTGTCAGCAATCGCCGGGGACTCCTTGGAGAAGATCAACAAGGTACTTAGCATGCGTCCTCTCCACTCTCCCCATTCATGCTTCTGCATGGTGTTTCGATGTGTCCTTCAATGCCTGCAAGGTGTTTGACAAAATGTCCATTGCCTGCAATATTTTACTCTCTGTTGCATCTACTTCTTAACTGCTTGACTGAAATTGTCAGTACAATGTACTCTTTCAGCTTATCATGATTATAATACATATGCATTTAGATCTATGCATAAAAATATTGTTATGATCAACTCTTTCAGCTTGTCATAATGTCATACGATAAACTCTGAACTATTGCTTTACTGGCTATGGCTTGCTGCTTTTGCTTATGAGTAATTGTGAGGACCATTGTTTTGCTGTCCCTGACATCAACTCTGAATTTTCCATTGTTGCCAAATGACTATGTTAATGCATTGTTGCTGATTAGTCATCTATTTTGTATTTTCCAGCGGTCCTTGCAGACTTGCATGGATTGAAAGTCAAACCACAGCTGGCTGATGATGCTGCACTTCCATTTCTACTACAGGTAACTGAATCTTCCGTCGCCCATTCTTTCCAGTCATGCTATTTTTCGGAGGAAATAAGTAGGAGTATATGTCGTTGCATATAAGTACCATGGCTCAGTTTACATGTCTCGAAGTCAAATTTAAGGATTTTTTTACCCATCTGTTATGAGATATGGGATCATGTTTGTACCTTTATCTAACTTGCTGGAAAGATTTCCAACAGCTCTACTATATTTACTTGATGATGTTTATGATTACCTGATGCATAGTTGTGCACATAGCTTATCTGTATCTGTGCTTTCCTTTTGTTTGTATTTTCAGTTGTCTCTGTTCACATAGCTTGTCTGACTATAACAAGATTACCTGGTGAATATTTGTGCTACTTAATGCTTTTTGGAATCCTATTATTAATTGAATCTATTGTAATGCTGCAGAATGAGCAACCAGATGGGGCTACGAGCTGCAGTGGTGGCCACTCAAGTTCCTGAATAAGTGGTATTGGTGGACCATATTATTTGTGGCATGGGAAGTAAAGGCATTTGTCGATCTGGTAGATGTTTGGCTATATTGTACTGTCGGATCATTTATTAGTTTGAAAAAGAACAAAGTATGCATGAAAAAGTCCAATACTACTAAAATAAAAAAGTTACACAGCACAATAAAAAAATATGGTGCGCTACACGACATGATAAAAAACATCGTATGCTAAGCAACGTCGTTTCGCTGTAGCAAATCTGGCCTCGGCCATGGAGCAACGTGTGAGCGTGTCCATATCCAACCGCGCGGAGACCGCACACGCAACAAACTGCCGGAGCAATGCGATAAAAATGTTACGCAACACGATAAAAAATATGGTGCGCTACATGACACGATAAAAAATATTGTGCGCTAAGTAACGTCGTTTCGCCGTAGCAACGCACGGGCACCTTGCCAGTATACAATAAAAATTGGTAAGAGGCAGGCTTACTGGACAAACCTATTAAACCAGTTTCTGACCACAGCCAAGCCGATTTCCCAAAGCCAAATCGGCTAAGCCGGTTTTTGGCTAGTTCGAGTAGGAATTGGAGAGTTGCGCAGGATTTGATTGGTAAACGATCTCCGATTAGAATAAGATCTCTCTACTTCTATAAATATGAAGGGCCACGACCGATTGAGGGTATGCAATTCGTTTGTATGTATGGACATGTGACAGG